>NC_091131.1:31658927-31959865 GCF_040183065.1 Periplaneta americana | reverse complement strand
TTTATCGTGAAAGGTTTAGAAGGCAGTAAGGGTAGAAACTACAGCTCTGCTTTCGTACATGTCCTAATGGTCTCGTCTGTTTAGTTCATGGCACAGTGATGAATTATACAACTGCCAAAATAGTTCTCATTCTCAAATGGTACAAAATTCACCATTACATCTCTGAAGACATGTTACTACAGTTACTACTTTCATTTATTACTTTTAGTCACTTATAATTTTCTGCACAACTGAATCTGCAAAACTATTGATTTTTCACTGACATCCACACATCAGTACAACATTCTAACATGACAAAATTAAACGTTACTTTGCTTAATTTTCAAAATCACTACCAGCCTCTCTCTCAGTCCTTTGTACGACAATTTATAAAAATGCTATGAAGAGATCACTCTCCAAATCGTCAGTTAAAAGGAAGAACGGGGTCTTCCACATCAAGACTGGGCAGAGAAGAGTCCCTGCAGTCTATTGGTTCAAAATGTACAACACCAACAGGAAATTTGGAAGGCTGTTAACTCACACTTTGCACATAAATAATTTTTAATAGGGTGGTGGCCTGTTGTATCCTCTGCGTGCCATAGGGAAAGTCCTGGCCCCTGCTAGATAGCTGTAGGTCGCTTGTCTGCGGTGAGGTAACGTTCTGTTTCGAGAGTACCCGTACCCATACCCCATACTGCAGACACGAGCACCCACTGGGCCCAGCCTTCCCTATACTGAAATCTCGTAGTTCATGTCATATACACTTGCTCTATCAGGCGTGGGTGTCGAGCTACGATGGGGGTCCTGAACCACAGACGTGGGAGTTCCTCCCATCGGCCCTCCGACTGCTACAAGTCCACGATGCTCTGTGCGCGGAGTCCCAGGCGAAGCCGATGTCAACTCCATAGAGTCCGTCATTTCTAATGCACGCACGAATGACATCGGTCTCCTGGAACCTGGACTAGGTCGCCTCCCACCATCACAGCTCGATACCATAGCTGTTGATGTCGGAGTTGTGGGGGTTGCCATGGTCTTGCGTTTTATTTGAGGAGACTGCGGTGGAGGATATACAGGTACGCCACCCCTTACAGGAGGGTAATACGAAGATGCAGGTGGCCTCTGACCGTACAACTGCTGTTGCTGTTGTTGCTGCTGTTGCTGCTGCTGGGTGGGACTCGTAGGGTTGGATCGGTAGTAATCGTACACACCTGGGCGTTGGTGCTGCGCGGACAACTGCTGGTGGTGATGCACTGGCCCGGCCACACCGTTCCCTCCACTGACGTAAGCACCTGGAGATGTGTCTTTCCACATATACACTCCCCGCTGTGGGGACCCAGCTAACTCACGTATATTGTCCACTGTGTTGTTGGTTCGTGCATAAGCCAGTTCACCTCCTGATCCACCTTGTCGCACCAACTCCCCCTCCGATAGAAATCTCCTTTGAGGACTGCCATATGCCCCTCCTGGTGCCACCCTCCCACCAGATCCGTGGGGCTGTGCTCCGTGGTGTGGGTGGCCTCCCCCCACGTGCTGTTGTTGATGCTGGAAGTCGTAGTAGGAGGGGGGACCTGTTATACCCCCAACTCCAATAAAGTCTGGACGACGAGGTTGTGTTGGAGTGCCCGGGTTTGACCTTAAAAAAGATTCCAAGTAACTAACACAATAAAATTAGGTAGCAAAAGAGTGAGAAACCATATCTCCACACACTAACTAACTTATTTGATAAGAGCAGGAGTTTATTGCTCAACTGTCTTCTTTATGTAAGCGACAAGGATAATCGTCTATATGAGATAATTTGTTTTGTACTGGATGCATGCCTATCCTGCAGTAAACAAATTGTCCATTTCTTATTTACGATCAAAATATTCACATCCATCCACGTAGAAAAAACAACTATGAACAAATTGATTGCATTTAGACCATACAATGAACAATGTGCAACCAAGCAGAGTTATGCACCAAGGCCTTCATGTAGGATGATCCAAAAATTAAGTCAAAACTTCTGCAGCATACACAAGTTTTCAAGTAAAATACTTTATGTAAACCAACGTCGATCAACTTTCACCTGTCATATTCTGATCCCTGAGCCCTGCTACATACGACCCACTTCCTAGACTCAGTAATAATTATCACACATTATCCCTACCTTCCCGTGGTGCAGCTGTTAGTAAGCATAATTTTACAAGCTGAACTAAAGGGAGGAGCTACTCATCAATTAGCACTGGTCAGCTTGATGAGTTAATGACTGAATTTGGTATAATTTTCCTCTAACCAATACCTAATTCCCTCTTTATCCTTTCCTATCCAGTCCTCTGACTGAACTCTTACTTTCTTCGACCCCAACGGCATTAGAGCATTCGAGGCCTAGGGGTTCATTTCCCTTTCCTTCCTCCTCTTTATACTTTTCTGTTCCTAGTGCTGACCTGCTATGGCACTAAAATCGTCCTCCAGTGGCTTAAGGAGGGAAAGCTAGTGATCAACAAGATCTCCCAGCTAGGTCCGTCGACCAACAGCAGGTGTGGTCCTCCAGACATTCTGGGGGTTGTGTGTGAATGAAGTAGCCACCAAAACGTTAAAATATGGTGTTCACTTAAATCGGCTACAACTTGCCATTTAACCACTCCAATTTTTACTCTGTGAAAAGATTTATTAAATCTACATACTTAGACTTCAACAAACAAAATTTGATAACACAATCCCAAGGGAAAAAATGGAACTCTCTGCATCAAAATCCACAGTTAATTCCCGATTTACCACGAAAATCGTCTGTAGCTGCATTTAGATTGGCAACAGGCCATGATTGTTTGGTCAAACACCTGCATAGAATTGGAATATATCAGTCCCCTAACTGTCCATTGTGCAATTCAAACCAAGTAATGGATTCGGAACACCTCAAAATCTGTGCTTCAGTGGCTGGTCATGATAATATCTTTGAAAAATATTGGAGTGCAAGAGGTCAAATGACTTTATTGTCAAATGCCTGGCATTAGAAAACAACAACAACACATTCCTATGCTACCTGGTGTCCTCGTGACTCCACAGCATGGACTTTCACAGAGTGCCTTACTACCATCTAGGTGCTTTTAATCCACACAGTAAACCCCACAAGGGTCAACCCTTAGTGGTCTGGTGGTTGCAAAGTCTGCTTCCAGGCCAAAGCACCACAGCGTCAAATTTGAAAAGAACATGGTCACAGAGGTACAATTTCTGGTCTACTGTTCTTTGTTTCCCTACATTTCCTTGGTTTATAAACAAAAGTACCTGCAGGCCCATGTCTATACTGATACTGCAGAGAAATCTTGCACCACAAAACTGCAGAGTTCTGGCGAAGCTTGTAAGTTAAAGTTGCAACATTTAAGGATTTAAAATGAAAACTAACATAAATTATACACAAAAATATCTGAGTTTCATATGCTGGCAGCAATGTTTTTAATGACGTCATACACTGCAGAGCAGCAATTGTATGGAATGAACATACTGTGAATTGAAAGAAGTCTTAAAATCAGTTTGCCTTGTTAAAACTCTGCACAAAAGTATTGGACCTACATATTCAATATTCCGAAAAGATTTCAAAATATTTCTGTACGAGATTTAAATAAAAAAACTGACCCAAAGAAACGAAGAAATTTGACATTTTATTCATTAATTTTTCGCATTTCTCCAAACAAATCCCACTACCATAAATATTTGTAACACCAAATGCAATTTCAACAATAAAATCAGTTAATATAACGAACTTAAAATCCAAATGAAGACAAACTACATCCAATGAAATGTCAATAATGGTCGGATATTTCAATGATGTCATTTCTGAGTACTATCCAACCATTTTGAAACTGTGCGACTATTTGTTATAGGTACAAGGCAGAATGTATAAAAACCTATCTACACATAGCTGAGATCAACATCATCATCATCATCATCATCATCATCATCATCATCATCATCATCATCATCATCATGAACGATTCTGGATTAGGTCCAGTAGGTCCTATTCTTCTACTACTCTTGAAGGTGCTCCTGGTAATTTCATTTATTTCTTGGTCAACCTAAATCCCTTCATTCTTGTGGACTGGCCTGAGAAAATTTGTTTGGGGAACCTTCTGCACTCATGGTTTTTCCAGTTCTATGGGTGTAATTTAATTTCTATTATAATCTGAACTTTAAGGGTTTCCTGAACATCTGTGTTTTTTTATCTAATCTAGACATCTGTATTTTCTGCCTAGGTAATCTATTAAAGTCCAGCAGAGGTCTCAAGGACATGTGTGCAGCTTCCAGTTTTTTGCACATCTTTTATTCATAACCGAAGTTTTGCTTCATTAAAGTAAAGCTGGTGTTTGGAACAAATATTATGAATGTATAATTTAGTGCTAGTTAACATGTGTTTACCAAATGTCATTTAATTATTCTGTTATACAAGGTGGATCCTGCAGATTGAAAGGGATGATGGAGTACACTTAAATGAGTGGAAAACCTTTATTACGTTTTGTGATTAAATGCATGGTTATAATTAAAAAATTGAGTTGGAAGTTTCAGCAGTATGGCAACATTACCACTAACACATTGCTCTTTCTTCTCGTAATACAGATGGAAGAGGTCAACGAACCAGAGGAATAAATGATTCTTTACTAGATTTTTCTATCGAAATGGACAAAAATCATGATTTTACTCGCAACAGTTATTGAATAAAAGTGTTAAACATTTGGCAAAAAACATTTTTTCTGAGAAATATGATATCACACTTTTTTGTTGGATACAACAGGAGATATTCGCTTTGAAAATCTGCAGGGTTATTTCACTTCCTCCCTGTATAGTTGTAATTTTATATCAATATCTCTAGAGTCATTTATTGATATTAGATTTTCCCAAATATGTGAAAACCCTACTCTATCTACAGAGAACCGAACCTGGTAAATTGGTGATCAATCGGTGAGCTATATGAGAGATGATATAGGTTCATTTTCTACTTTGAACCTTGTCCACACTTCGGAAGTTTTGAACAAGACTTTTGGATCATCCTGTATAATATCATATGATCTGCCGAAGTTCTAATTATTTTACACAATTTTATAAATTTGCTTAGACAGCAATGAACTGCTAATACTGTTATCAACAGATTAATTAATTGTATTTGCAAAATAAATAGTCCAAGAATGCACTGCAAAGAAAAGAATCATCTGCACTGATATAAAAAAAAATATCACTGTACAAGCTAGCTGGGATATGCAGATACCTAACATGAAATTAAAAACATATTACAGGCACAAAAACGTCAAGAGCATAAATACAAATTTTTGACAGCAGTTTTTCCTGAAGACAGGAGCCAAGCAGCCCAACATAAGCAAAACAAAGTACAAGTACAAAACTGGCATTTCTCACAAAGCAACTTGAATCCACTCTTCTTATATTCTATCACAGCTAGCTAAATTGAGCAATTTTTATTTTTCATTAATCAAACACTCTTTGCACTGATGAAAAAGTAAAGTTCATGACTGTAGAAACATTCCATTGCAAGCAATGTTTCTTTTTTATGGCTTATATTCCATTATTATATTAACTAACTTTAACTGATAATGAACATTATGAAGACAAGATTTAATATAATTTTCAAAGTCATATTTCAGACCTCATTATTACAAAAGATTGTGGGAAGTAATATTCTATACTAATTTAACATTGACTGTTATAAAAGCTACGTTTAGGTAAATATGGATAGATGGGTTTTCCAAAAAGGGAAAACTAGAGTGGGCATATATAAATAAATTATGATGAACTCAACTCATTTACAAATGGGTAGAAGAGGAAGCAATGGTGGCATATACTGGAGAAGAAGCTTAGATTCAACTTCATCTATTGCTGACAGACAAGTAAAAACGATGTTTTCAAGTTTAGATATGCCTCGTCTTCAGTGAAAAAGGAAGGAGAACCAATTGGGCCTTCACAAACTGGGTCACTAAAATGGGCTAAATGAATAAAATTCCTTTTCCAATCTCCCATTCTTTTTTTTTTTTTCATTTCATGGTAGATTCTACTTTACGAACCATCTTGTTTTCTACAGTCAGTGATGTGGGTTTGTCTCATTTTAGGGTCATCAACAAGTAGGAATTATTCTCCTTTTCCTACATTTTTATTGCATCTGTGACTCAAGCACTAGTGTGCTAATCTTTCTTCCAGACAGCCTGAGTTCCATCACCAGCCTGATCGTGTTACAATTTGTAGTGGACAAAGCAGACATGGCACAGAATTTTTTTCGGGGTACTCCTATTTCCCTCTATCATTCCACAAACACTATTCCACCTTCCCCTGATTTCATCTACATCCATAATAGTTAAAATAGGCTGGGATGAAGTACTGGGGTAGTACAGGTTTCCAATGCTGATACAGGAAGAGCATGGGCTTTGGGCCCTGAGGCTTATCAAGTACTCATCAGGGGTTGGGGCCTGGCTCTGCCAGGGCCAAGGCAGGATGGCCCACCTGTCGAACTAGGACAATCACCACATATATGGGGCACTCAAAAGGCGAATGTATGTCTAAATGCAACGAGCCCATCCTGGGTTTGGCCCTCGAAAGGCTTCTTAGGAGCTTTAAAATGTCTAGAAGTAGTTTTTTTTTATTGGGTTATTTTGTGGCGCTGTATCAACATCTAGGTTATTTAGCGTCTGAATGAAATAAAGGTGATAATGCCGGTGAAATGAGTCCGGGTTCCAGCATCGAAAGTTATCCAGCATTTGCTCATATTGGGTTGAGGGAAAACTCCGGAAAAAACCTCAACCAGGTAACTTGCCCCGACCGGGATTCGAACCCAGGCGCGCTGACCATTACTCCACAGGTGTGGACTAGACATAGTTTTTAATATTAAGACAAAAAATAGATGTAACCCTCAAAATGTCACTTTTTTTGTAGTCTGTCAGCTGGGTTTCATTATTTTTAATAGTTCCAACAAATAGGATTCATTTTTCTTCCCATTTCTTTCCATTTTCATATGAAACGTCGTATTTTCTATACTGTAGTCAGATAACTAGATTCAAGCTTTGTAATTACAATGAGTAACTTATAATTCTTTTTTCTCCTTTCCCTTTCCATCTGAAGACTAGATTGATCCAACCTTCTGTAATGTCGTGCTTTCTGTAGTCAGTCAATTAAACTAAGTTTTAGTAATGACCCCAAGGACAAGGAATCCTTTTTCTTTTCCTAATTCTCCTCCTGTTTTCACCTGAAGACAAATATACATATAATCATACAACACTGTGCTTTCTATGATAAGTCAACTGGATTTAGCTCTAACACCTAGGAATCCTTTTCCTTTCTTCCACTAATTGTTTTTACTATGACACAACAGATTTTATTTATTTTATTGGGTTATTTTACGACGCTGTATCAACATCTCAAGTTATCTAGCGTCTGAATGAAATGAAGGTGATAATGCCGGTGAAATGAATCCAGGGTCCAGCACTGAAAGTTACCCTGCATTTGCTCGTATTGGTTGAGGGAAACCCCAGAAAAAACCTCAACCAGGTAACTTGTCCCGACCTGGATTCGAACCTGGGCCACCTGGTTTTGCGGCCAGATGCGCTGACCGTTACTCCACAGGTGTGGACTACAACAGTAGATCTAACCTTCGAAATGCAGTACTTTCTATGTTCAGTGAACTGGATTTAACTGTTTGCAATGGTACCATAAAGTAACATTCTTTTTCTTTTTTTTCTCCATCCCCTTCTGTTCTCAAATGAAGACAAACATACACCAAATCTTTGAAACAGCTTGATTTAATTGGATTTAGATCACTGCAACAGCACAAAAAGTAGGATTTCTTTTTCTCCTCCCTGTTCTCTTCAACCTTTCTGAATCATAGTGTTTTCCATAATCGGTCAACTAAATTCAGTGTTTACAACAATCTCAATGTAATGGTTACCATTTTCTCCATTTCGCCGACCTAAACTTCTTCTCCTGGAATTTGGGAGACAATATCTACAATATCAAAATGAATTAAACAACATCATATAGGATGAAATGGCTATGTATAGGACAATATGGACTTGAATGAATTAAAGAATTATTTCCTTCAAAACCGTCTCATTTTTTGAACTGAATTTTAACTCCATTATAAAAGAATTCACAGGAGTTCTCGAAACAGATCAGACTTGAAGCCAAATCTCACAATATACAATATCAAAATTATATTTGTAATAATACAGGCACAGAACCAAAACACTCAGCATCAAAGCAAGAGAGATTGAGCGAGCAAACGTACTGGAAGTCATCTTGTTTACCTTGCAGTAACTTGGATAGTTCATGTTGCTGCCAGATGAGGAGTGCCCCACCTGAACAAACACAATGCATGTGCCAACATGCCTGCCAACATATGCTCTAACAAGACCTCTTGCCAACGCACACAACACTTCCAAAAATACAGACAAAGGAAATGTCAAAAAGTGTTCTGCTAACTACACAGCTCGACCCTGATTGGTTGCTCTTGGGTGATTCATTCAAGTTGTTAATCAATAAAGACGAATGTAGGGGGGACCAGGCGAGAGGGGGCCTCAAGATACCTGTAGCAAGAGGACGATTGGGTGACAAACAGTATTCTTCTGCAAGTCTCTGTTCTCTCATCACAAGGAGTGGGCGACTGACAATGTGCAGAGTTCTTCCTCAATCGCCAGCTGATTTAAAATTCACATGAAAAAAATACACTGCCGGTACATTCATAAATAAATCTTTTAGACTAAAAATTCACATGCAAAACCATGCCACTCACTTCTTACATCGACGACTCAACTAAGCCAGTGGGCCACACTTCACAGATATTCTTTTTCTTTAATTTAAAACTTAAATCTATAACACTACAAATAATTAAGATCAGTTATAATCTTAAAATTATGTAATTAATCTACTTGGATCATTATCTATGCATTCTTTTTAAGATAGTGCACACTACTATGTCCCTTTGGATATCACGTTAGTATTTTTATGCTCGACCACGCCGAAATGTAGTAATTATACACCTGGTAGCAGACCTTTAATGCATGTCATTTAAGTACACCTACTCATTAAAGGTCAGGTCTTTCAGCCAATGACGACTCAGGTTACAACTGTTCAGCCAATGACAGGTCAGCTTTCTACCGTTATAAAACCGCAAGTATCGATTATTCTCGGATGCAATCGAAAGAGAATTAGCGAAAAGTCACGGAGGCTGGAAATCCAATACTGTCGCAGAAGGTTATGTTCTGTTACTATAATAATTAGCGTTAATTGTAAATAGTATTCAAATAAATTCAATTTGTCATCTCGTTTTTCAATGTCTAATTTTATTTCAATGTTATCTCTGTAGGTTCTCATGGCCTAGCAAGGTCAATGTGGACATCTGTTCCTCGGAAAAAATCAATACTTTCGCGTCTGCGCACATCTCACAACATACGGGACATTGCTCCAGGTCAGATACAATAAAATTAATAATGTCAAGTTAGAAATATGGTCGAGCATAAAAAGTCGTATGAAACTCGCCTATAATGGTAATTAAGAAGCTCGTATGAAAATTATGAAACTCACTTGCACATGTTTCATAAATATCCATACTCACTTCTTAATTACCTTCATTATAGGCTCATTGTATAATGTACTATTATGGTTACAACTGCAGTCACTATTGGTACATGCAGCAGCATATCCAAGGGAGGGTTACCGGACTTGAATTCCCCCTCCCCCTTGAACTTATTAAAAAAATTACATATTTAGAACTGAGTATTTTTATATCCATAATCGGTTTCCCTTCTCTAATTTTTCACTGTCAAAGTAACAAAATCTGCAACGACATAAGGCATAATCCACTTCTATTTTAACTTCACATACAGTTTCACATAAATAGTGTGGTACAAAAACTCACAAGTGTGTGAAGCTCTTCTTAGAAATTAATGTGTTGTGTATTGTCATGCTAAACTTACAATGAGCATGGCTACGGGCCATACAGTAGCGTGCAAATTAATCCGAACATGACATATTTTTACATTTTCTGTCATTGTTGGCCTCACAGCTGCTCATATCGCTTTAATTGACATCTGTAGTACGTGTAATTCCATTGTTGAAGGTCTGTCATTATTTTTTTATAATATGTGACATTTTGCCTGTCGTTTTGTACTTATAAGCATTTCAGTTGTGTTGAAGACTTAATACTGCAATCCTGTGTACATTCTGTCGTCTTCACAAATGGATACAACTCCACGAAAACGGTCTAAAATTATAACATTAGCAGAGCATTCTTCTATGACACAGAGGCAAATTGCTGCAGAATGTCATATCGGTTTGGCTACTGTTAATTCGATCATAAAACGATACAGGGAGACTGGATCCATCACACCCCAGAAAAAAGGAAACTGTGGCCGGAAAAGGAAGACTTCACCTGCAGATGATCGTTTAATTGTCAGGAAAAGTAAATTAAATCCTAGACTAACTGCTGTCGATTTAACCCGCGAGTTAATGGCTACCACTGGGGCGAATATTCACGTCACAACAGTGCGGCGTAGGCTTTTGGAAGCTGGACGAAGGGCTCGTAAGCCTATTAAGAAGCAACTGCTAACCCCTGTTATGTGCAAAAAAACCCTTAATGTGGGCAAAATTACATCAACACTGGACAGTGAATGACTGGAAGAATGTACTTTTTTCCGATGAGTCTCATTTCGAGGTCCACGGCCACCGTGTTTCTTACGTACGGAAAGGATCCGAAAAAGTAACAGCAGTGCATCTACAACAAGCACCCAAATACCCACCTAAAGTAATGTTTTGGGGTTGTTTTACACATGAAGGGCCTGGAGCATTAATACCTATCAAGGGAATGATGAATTCTGACAAATATATTCACTTATTGGAAACCAGAATCATACCCCAGCTGCAAAAATCATTTTTGGATGGCAGAGGTGTGTTCCAACAAGACCTGGCACCATGCCATACGTCTTGAAAAACTAAAGAATTCTTCAACAAGATGAATATTCAGGTACTCCCCTGGCCAGGCAACTCACCCGACATCAACCCCATTGAGAACTTGTGGTCAATTTGCAAAAAAAGAGTGCAAAAAATTGATTGTTCTACAAAGGAGTAGATGATTTCTGCCCTCATTGTTGTATGGTTTCGCGATGAAGAAATGAAGAATATTTGTGGGAAATTAGTGAAATCCATGCCAAATCGTCTCAGAGCTGTTATTAGGAACAAGGGAGGCCACATAGATTACTGAGGTAGGTCTTAGATCCTTCTTTTTATCCCGTTTGAGTGTTTTTGCATAAGTAATTATGTTGTTCGGATTAATTTGCATGCTACTGTAAAATTAAAAAAAGTTATTCTCAAACAAGCTTGGTATATTATTTTATCAAGTTAATAAATAAACAGAAACAAAAAAAGGGTTCCTCTTGGAGTTACGAGGAACAGAACCAACAGTAACAGTTAAAGAATTTGTTAAAAAAAATGCAATCTGGAAACGAGGAAAAAAAAAGGTTATCTCAAACTAAAGCAAGTAGGATGTCTCCTAAAGTTGATAAATCACATGTAAACGGCCAATGTTAGATGATATGTTAAGTGTATTTAAAAAAAAAAAGTTTATTCTAACTACAAACTCTAAAACTACAAATCTGCCATACGAATACAAATTAAGATATGAAATGCTACTCCATCACATTCATTATCCAGGGAAGAACTAATGACAATAGCAACAGATATTATGCACAGATTCAATGTTACTCCAGAACAATGAGGTATGTCTATTCTATATAATTAATCCACGTGGGATATTTCCATTGGCTTCGCGAAATTTTAGTTAAAATACTGTATAAAAATTTCACAAATTCCTTTTAATATAAAACAAGAATCAATTTCTTTACCTTCCTATATCTTAAAATATGCCATAAGTTATTACAGTGCTGAAATGATTGTATTCATGTTGTCCGAATTCTGAGTGCTAGCTGATTGCAAGCTAGTTTAATTTTGTTTATAAAAAGAACAAGTGTGTGCACATCTACAGGAATGCACTTTGTTTCACCACGTTACATACGTGGAAAAGAGACAATCAAAAAAATGGTCTACTTCGTCTTTTAGAACTACCTTATACCCTGAGGGGATACAAATTTCTCAAATGCAAGTATTATTTATTTCAGAAAAAGAATGGTCGATTATAGATTTTCTTCCCTCCCACCACCTTTTACCCAAAACTGTAGTGTCTTAGACAGAATGGTATATGAACAGTTTTGTATATTTTCTTCTCACAAATACATCCTCAGCTCCTGTACAAAGACCAATGGAACACACTGTATACTGTACAAATTATACATACTGAATCATAACCATTTAACATGATCGAAGTATTGGACAGTAATAAAGCATTGCTGTAAATACAATAAAAATAACACTGAAGAAACATCTATATCAATTAATTAGAGGAGAATTGAAGAAGCATTTATAGCAGGAAAATAACAGCCATGCATACTCACTTATAAACAAGAAATTATTCTCTCTAAGTTAATCCAAATAATTTGCTCTTTACATTGCCACACCAATATACGAGGATGATTAAAACATGCAGAAAAATTTTACTATTCTTTGATTTCAGTATGGATAAACACAGTCTAGTGAAACTAATGTGACATGAAGAGACATCTCTAAGACATGCATTCACATTGTGGAGATTGCATACTGATCAAAAGTATTGGGCCAGATCTAGATTCATTTTCCGGGCTGAGAGGCAGTGGTCTGTTGGTTGGTTTTATACCAGACGTTTCGTCTGCAACTGCGGCAGACATCTTCAGTGGAGTGGTATCCGAGGTCGCAACACTCTTCTCGGCGTACCTGAGGCAACAGACCGTATCAGCAGGGTACTGAAACGACATGAAGTGGAAACGACCTTCCTGCCGACTAAGCAAATCCGGAGCATGCTGAGGTCATCCATGGACAAACGAGATAAGCTACTGTCCGCCGGAGTTTACAGGATTCAGTGTTCGTGTGGGAAGGTCTACATCGGTACTACACAGCGGAGCATCAGGACGAGACTGACAGAACACAATAGGAATTGCTGCCTAGGACAGATCGACAAATCAGCAGTGGCAGCACATGCCTATCAAGAGGGCGATCACAACATACAATTTAAGGACACGGACATCTTGAGCATGATGACACACTTCTTCCCCCGTCTACATAGAGAAGCGATCGAAATCTATAAACATGATAACTTTAATCGCAAGGAAGAAGGTGTAAAGCTAAACAAATGTTGGTACCCGGTCCTAAACAGAACAGATAAGAAGCCACTACAACAAAAGGATGGAACCCAGAACAGGAGCAGCGAACAAAGTGGCGCGGACAGCAGCGACAACAGGCCTCGGCCCGCTAGTTGTACTATAAATACGGCCGCACAACCAGCCACAGGATCAGTTGCCTCAGGTACGCCAAGAAGAGTGTTGCGACCTCGGATACCACTCCACTGAATATGTCTGCCGCAGTTGCAGACGAAACGTCTGGTATAAAAGCAACCAACAGACCACGGCCTCTCTAGATCTATAGACTCCAGTTGTGAAAGCCTACACTACCAGTATTGGGACACCTCTGAATAGTAGTGATTTGAAGCCTACAGTCACATGATATGCTACAAACTGGTTTTAGTGAAGGCAGTATACTGTATTGTGTACAGTTCAGTGTTACAAATAATAGCAGCATGGTTCGGTCTGCAGAGCTTAGCAAGTTTCAACGTGGTATGATCATACGGTGCCACTTAAATAGTAAGTCTATCAGAGACATTTTAGCCCCTCTGAATCTGCCAAAATGAAGAGTTTCGAATGTTGTTATAAAGTGGAAATATTATGGTACTACCACAAGTAAACCACGACATGAGCCCTATTTTTACAAAGATGGTTGTTGTTGTTTAGTCAACTGTCCGAAGACAGGTCTGGATCCCATAAGTGACACCAATAAGGCATCACTCATGAGGCAACTAGGCCAGGAGATAATGGGGTAGGGTGGACAGTTCCTTTGAACTTCAACAACCATTCTTAATCAAATGTTTTAATGCAAGCAATTTGTGATAGAATTATTTGCAATAATGTGAGGTTCTTAAATCTCCCAACTCAACACCATGTCATATTTATCTACTATGGAGGAATTTAAAAGACGAAGTGTGAAAATGAAATCTTTGCATCCACGAATAACTGAAGAATCGCGGTCATGAAAATATTTCTTCCATTTCACAAAGGGAAACTAATGATGAATAATTTCTTAAAGAGATGCCAATGTGGGTAATTTTACGATCTTCTTGGGTAATTTTTGAGTGTATGTAACTCTTTGAAAGCTTGTCTTTAATAAATTAATTTTAAATTGCTTGTCATTTCATTTGCAATAAGAGCACAATAGTACCCATAAATGTGCTTGTAGAGCAAAACTAATGCCAGCAGACAGAAAACCATTCAACTATTGCCCTGGTACTTCAACATGCTACATTAGTTTGACGAGGTTGCATTCGTCTTGGAAATAAAGACTTTTTCCTTGCTTTTTTATAATCACCCTCATATAACAAATACAAGAAATATGGAATACACTATTGATGAGTAAATTTGAATGTACTCTGTTCTGTAATAACTTATTTACGAGTCCACTAGATCAGAATGTATTAAATTCCACTCATCAGAAGTCTTTTCTGTACTTAATGAACTGCATAACAGACCACATTTTGTACAAAGAAACTTAGAAGAAGAAGAAGAAGAAGAAGAGGAAGAAGTTGTCTAAGACTAATGTTAAAGTTCATATCAGAATGCTAAACAATCACAGAACTTTCCTTCCAAATTAGGTACTATAACAATCAATGCATTTATTATTACTGGACATTAACCCTGGAATAATTTGATCAATACTCCATGTTACAATTTGTTCCAAGTGACAGATGAGTCTCAAAGTCCACCAGGATTAAGGTCCAGAAGAGCAAGAGGCAGCATTTGAGTAAGGAACAGAAGGATACAATGAACATGCCAGAATGTTATAAACTCCTGCTCCTGATCAAAGTGTGATAGGACTAACCTGCGGACAGGACTGGACATGGCAAGAGGTGTCGCTACACCGATCGCTTTTATCCGTTGCTGCATTGTGGGACTCGGACCTGGTCCTCTAGGGGCAGGTGACTGGACTTGCTGCTGTTGCTGATCAGGTGACAGAGGGTCTGGAGTGTGACTTCGAGATTGGGAGACTTCCATACCCCTGCCATACATAATACAAGAACTCAGTGTCAAAAATAAAATCCTTGTCTTCAGTTACTATTATCATCTCAACATTACGAAATAAAACGCTACTCTGATTAAACCAAAGAGAAATTTATCTCACTGTCAGTCTAACACAGTGAGGAAGTTCAATATTTAATCCAATGCCACCAGGTTGTCTTTTCGACATTTCCAACATGCAAATTATATGAAACTAATAGGTAACATGCTGATATGAGGAGCTTGGTATCAAAGTTGGACAACTCCACTTTTGAATAATTTCGAGGGAAAAATTCAAATTAACTTTACAGGGAGTTATTCCTGAAAGCTTAATTTGCAACTCCACTTTTGTTTTGTTTTTTTTACAGAAGAGGCGAAAAACTAGATCCTTGGAAACCAATGTCACCATTATACGTAGATTTTTTTTTAGACATTCTCATGGGTCATAGAAACATTTTTTCAGTCTCAAAATGCGATTAAAATTAATATTCCGGTCGCAATTTAAGTTTAAAACGTGGAGTTGTCCATCTCTGGAACCAAGTCATGGAGTTGTCTGTTTTTGAAACCAAATGAAGCCATATTTAAAATGGAGTTGTCTGTTTATGAAACCAAATGAAGTCATATTTAAAATGGAGTTGTCTGTTTTTGAAACCAAATGAAGCCATATTTAAAATGGAGTTGTTGGTTTTTGAAACCAAATGAAGCCATATTTAAAATGGAGTTGTCTGTTTTTGAAACCAAATGAAGCCATATTTAAAATGGAGTTGTCTGTTTTTGAAACCAAATGAAGCCATATTTAAAATGGAGTTGTCTGTTTATGAAACCAAATGAAGTCATATTTAAAATGGAGTTGTCTGTTTTTGAAACCAAATGAAGCCATATTTAAAATGGAGTTGTCTGTTTTTGAAACCAAATGAAGCCATATTTAAAACGGAGTTGTCTGTTTTTGAAACCAAATGAAGCTTCCTCGCTTCCTTTTGGGGAACTTCTTTAACATGAACTTCCATATTCTTATTGAAATAACGATGTAACATATTTTTGCAAAGGAAATATACGTAAAACAGCATGTCTTATTCCTCCACAAGCCGATTATATAAACAATCAGCCATGTTGGATTCACGATGCGTGATGGGAAAAAGTGGTACGAATGTGGGCTTCTCATTGGCTACTGAAGGAATTGTCCTAATTTGAAACCAAGCCACAGTGGAGTTGTCTGCATTTTCATTCTAAAGCGCACAATTAAGTGCTATTTTCGCTATGTTCTGTCCGTTTTTTAACCTAAATAGTTCCAGAATCAAATTAAGCATAGAAAATTTTATGAGAAACAATCGATATCTCGAAATCGAAAAAAATGGAGTTGTCTAACTTTGATATTATGCTCCTCATATGGAAAGCAATCAGCAAGGAAAAGAACCATTTATATTTTTTTATTTATGACCAGCCTCATGGTCTAGTGGTCAGAGCTTCTGGCTATAGTTCATGAGGTCCCGGGTTCGATTCCCGGTTAGAGCACAGGAATTTTTCCTTAAAGGGGATTATTCCTGTGTTCGTCTTTGGTCTGGAATTTAGGTTAAGTTTAGATTTAAGACCTCTCCTGGCACCACATTATCATAATCATCCTATCACATCATCGGGGTAATGTAACTTCGCCTTCCAGGCACCCCAATCTCAGAAGTGGGTTACAACTAAGCCACAGCCAGGAGAGAAGACCAGAAATGTCGAAAAGACAACCTGATGGCATTGGATAAAATTTAGGTTAAGTTTAGATTTAAGACCTCTCCTGGCGCCACATTATCATAATCATCCTATCACATCATCAGGGTAATGTAACTCCGCCTTCCAGGTGCCTCAACCTCAGAAGTGGGTTACAACTAAGCCACAGCCAGGAGAGAAGACCAGAAATGTCGAAAAAGACAACCTGGTGGCATTGGATAAAAAAAAAACATTAGAGATATGTTAAAGAGGTTTAAATCATCGAGCACTACATCGTCCTCATAGTTGCAACATTGGCTACACTGCTCTTCACATCACATGGTCGCCATTTAAAAATGTTGTAAGGTTGCAAAAACTTTTAGTATTTTTTATGCTATTATGTATTACTATATTACAATAATTATGAACTGATGAATGTACAGTTACCCTGGAAAAGGATGAGACGATTGAATATTCCTAAGTCTCAGGTGTAAGACACTGCGCATGATCGGAGACCAGAGCACCGATACACAAGATAACGAATATTGAGTTACTTAAATTCAGGCTATTTGGTTTGTTACTAGCATCGTTCCGAAATTCAATTAAAAAACTGCAAAAAATATGATAATATTACGTAATAAAAGACAAATATATACATAAATCGTGTAGTTAAATCGACAATGGACCTTCATGACTAGATCGACACTCCGCACAGAAAGGAAAGCTTTCATGTCGTTTCCATAGCTCAGACGGTAAGACTTCTGCGTGTTGTGTAGAAGAGTGCGAGTTCGATTCTTAGTCTACACAACAATTTTTTTTTTTGTCTAAATAACGTTGAAATAGCTAAGTCACGTTGAAATATAGTTTTACAAAGTCCTGAGATTAAGTGTTAATGATCGCAAACAATACAAAATTACAAGTTATAATATTATAAACGTTAATCTAATGAATGCATTTATACACACACATATATACAATGTAAATGCATATATATTAAAAACTAACAATTAAAATGAAATTTAAAAAATATATAATAATAGACAAACTTTTACAAAGGTTTAGAGTCCTTAGGCTATGTCATTTGTTGAGTAATTATTACAATAATTTATTAATAGCTTTCCCATATGTGTAAGAAATGCACTCGCAAAAAACAATTTTTGTTAAAAGTATGGCTTTGGATTATTTCATTCTCACCCCTGCAGTTAATTTTAACTATTTTATCTACGTGTTTGCATTCAATTTTATTCATGTATGATTGAATGTATAAGCACTGTTGCAGTTATTGACTAATTACATATATTAATAATAATTATTAAATACATCTGTTAAGTAACCAATTGCAGTATCTTTTGCAAAATCTTTAATGTTTAAGTTGTCAATAATATTTCTGTACTATATACTATAATACGTTAAAAGAATTTGCAATAGATTTGGGATCCTCTACTTTATAATCATTGGTTTTAATGAAAAAATATTTTCTTTCTTAGGATATCTACAAGTTTAAATTTAATAATATTACGAATAGGTTTAATTGCATTATCTGAATTTTGTACTTTTCTACTCAAATATATTCTATTTCCCTCTTTCATAATTTTTGATAAATTACACTGTACTTCTTGCAGTATTTAAGAACATGAAGATCATTACATTGCAACTCATTACATATAGATTCTTCTTTTTAATACATGAGATTTTGAAGTCCCTGCGTTATCTACATGTTTTAACTTTTGAATTTTTTCACAACATTGAGTGGAGAACATCCACTGAAGTGATTATGAAATTAAGTGAAAAATTCAATATATTTACTCTTAATATCACTAGTACCAGTATCATATATGTTTTTCCAAGATTCATTTTGTAGACATAAATGTAAATAATCACTAGATACAGCAATTACGATCCTTTCTTAGTTTTTAAATTAATATTTTGAAATTGTTCAGTGACATTGGAAACACATAGGATTTGTTTATAATGGTCAGACAAGCCATTGATTATAGGTTCTGTCGAATAGGAATTCAGTCTAATTCTGTGTACAAAACGTTTATCAATGGCTGTGTTACTTCAGCTTGTATGCTATGGGAAAATGGCCCTACGAATAAGGTTTCCAGTTTCAAGGAGTGAATTTAATTTACTTTTACGGAAAAGTTCCGAGAGATAATCTATGTTTATGTCACTACAGATCACAAATTCCATATGAGATTTCTAAAGTCTTTTCTTTACAAATTCAATGTTGGCTATAAATATTAATAAATAATGTAAGAAATATGAATGATTGTAGTTATAAGTCTGATTTACATTATAAAAAGCAAGAAGTTACATTCCTCGGCAAGATTCAAACTTTCGATGTTTGGTTTTGTCGTCCAACGCACAACCACGGACCTATTCAATGCTTATGTTAATAACATACAATTTAGCTGTAGCAATGTGGTGTCATAACTTGGGGTTTGTTTATTTAATGTAATTAGATTTAATTTGATTAGTTTCGCAACAATTGGACTTCCTGTTATATCCTGTTATTTAGATATTTAATTTAGGGTTGATTTATTAACTATTACTATGCAAGATGCCTCTTATTTCAATAATTCTATATCATGTTAAATAGTCATTGTCTACACTAAAGTATTATCGTCATCTCTCATTTCTCATCGTAATGGCGAACCGACGTGACATGAGACAGCGAGTTATAGCTCTAGTTGAGGCTGGATATGGGGCTAGATCTGCTGGCCGTTTGGTCGGTGTTCCTGGAAGTACAGCCGCGAGATGGGTTCATCGTTACCAAAATTTTGGGGAGGTCGAAAATCGCCCTATTCCTGGGCGTCCGCGGATTTCTTCATTGGAAGAGGATGCTCTTTTATTCGAGACAGTTCGACAGGACCCCTTTCTCACTGCTAACGAAATAAGAGCAGCATCTAACTTTCCCGGCTCTTCACAGACTGTGATCAGCAGGTTGAGAAACCGCGGTATTAGGAGCCGGAGGGCTGCGCAAATGGAAATATTGGGGGAAGCACAAGCTGTCGACCGTCTTGCCTTCGCTACCAATCGAGTGGATTTCGATTGGAGAAATGTAATTTTCTCCGACGAAACAACCATCTCGAGTGATTACGAAGGTCCTGTCCGTGTCTATCGTGAGGATGGTCTCCGACATGATCAGCGCTATGTGCACCGACGTGAAAGATCGGGGCGCTTTAGCATATCGTGTTGGGGGTGGATGTCTTACGATGGACCTGGCGTTATAGAACGCATCGATGGCCGGTTTAATGCGGAAACTTACGAGCACATTCTGGAAAATATATTCCTTCCCTCCGCCCGAGAACGTTTTCCCGAAGGAACATTGCTGTTCCAGCAGGATAACCATCCCGTGCACTATGCTGCAAGCATTCAAAGATGGTTTCAAAGGAGACCCGAGATCGAAATCATTAATTGGCCTCCGAAGTCACCTGATTTGAATGTCATCGAAAATTTATGGGCGGAATTGAAAAGGAGAAGGATAGCCACCTATGCCCACTGACACCCTCGAAATCGAGACGAATTGTGGGATCAAGTTGTTGACACCTGGGAAGATCTCGCCGGGGATCAGAACTTATTCCACAATCTCGTGACATCCATGCCGGATCGACTTAGAGCTGTAATAGAAGCTGATGGCATGTGGACAAGATTTTAAGTTAACAGGTCTCTTTTTGTTTCTTATGATTTTTGTTTGTGGAAGAATACTTTTAACTTCCAAGTAAGATTTATTTTTTTTGACGAGGTTCAGCCCACTTGTAAGACCCAGAAATTGGGCATAAATTATTCCATATTTTTCGACAAATTAGACAGTCGAGGAACTCTGAACAAATTAATTACACCTCAATAAAAAAAAGTTTTACCTGGGATCGAACACGAGACGTTTCGGTTATACAATGGAACCGGCACACTACTATATGAGCTACCGAGACAAGACAGTGATAGCAGCAGTCCAGAATGTAGATCCCTTAGCAGGCATTTGCCATTCGGTACAGTGAAGCAATGATATTTTGGAACTCGAGCTATGTTGTGAAATCCTGGCCTTAAATGGCAGTCTTCTTCGTGATCCTTATTCTGGTCCTTGTCCTTGTTGTGGTCCTTGTAACAATTCTTGTACTATCTGTCATGTTATGTATCCCTACGTCGATATCGAGTGAACCGCGCTGTAGAACTTTAACTTCCGACGACCAAGAATCATCTCATTCTTTTTCAGGGTAACTGTACATTACCATATTCAGTACTAAACCACATCAATAAATTTAAAAATGCAGTTATACTGTCAGACTCCAAAGCAGCTATTCTATCAATAGTCTCTTGACACACACCTTCTTCTCAAATAGCAGAAATAAATAAAATGCT
Source organism: Periplaneta americana (assembly GCF_040183065.1). Classification (NCBI taxonomy): domain Eukaryota; kingdom Metazoa; phylum Arthropoda; class Insecta; order Blattodea; family Blattidae; genus Periplaneta; species Periplaneta americana. The sequence continues at coordinate 31,938,623 of NC_091131.1, read as the reverse complement.
CTCTCAATGCAGATGCTTTAGCAAAGAAGGGCAGCACTGCTACTTACAGACCTGTTACTAAGTCTACGTATTACTCTATGAAGAGATTTATTAAATCTACATACTTAGACTTCAACAAACAAAAGTTGATAACACAATCTCAAGGGAAAAAATGGAACTCTCTGCATCATAATCCACAGTTGATTCCCGATTTACCACGCAAATCGTCTGTAGCTGCATTTAGATTGGCAACAGGGCATGACGGTTTGGCCAAGCATATGCATAGAATTGGAATATATCAGTCTCCTAACTGTCCATTGTGCAACTCAAACCAAGAAATGGATTCAGAACATCTCAAAATCTGTGCGTCAGTGGCTAACCATGACAATATCTTAGAAAAATATTGGAGTGCAAGAGATCAAATGACTTTATTGTCAAATGCCTGGCATTAGAAAACAACAACATACTCAGTACTAAAAATAAACATATTTCAAAACTTTATTTTTAAATATCTATATGAAAATTACTAAATTTCAACATGAAAAAAAATGTTTGTGCAGTATAGTGTAATTATCCGGAAAAATCAGTTATTTGGGACTTGCTTTGTCACACAGTTGCCGGATATGAGGAATTCTACTGTATTTCATTCATTAAGCTACTTATACTTAGCCCTGATATGAATCTCCCTATTACCTTGGCCTGGGATGAGGACTGCCTCGAGAAAATGGACCTCTCATCTGTTGCTGCTGTTGCTGTTGCTGAGGATGACCTCCTTTCCGAGGGGAATCACCTCCTTCAACAGGAGGCAGGAAGAAATTGCTCTTGGATCCATGACGCTGGAGTGGAGGAGTAGGCTCACAGTCCTGTGACTGTGATGCTGTGGGCTCCATATCTGTGTCTGACCCTTCTCCTCGACCAGGCGACAGCTGACAACACAGGCGCAATTCCTCATTACATTTATTTAGTATCTGCTGCAATAACACGAAATAAGTGACGTCCAATTAATGAAATGTACTCTATTCTATGAGCTTAAAAACATTACTTGCTACAGTATAAGAAAATTGCAGTTATTTCGACTGTTCAGTCACGGCATCCAACATAACACATTTAATAACAAATATCAAAATATGATTAATTATTATTCAGTCAATATGGCTTAAGCATTGCATTACATATGAAAACGGTACTGTCGAATACAGTGGGGGGGGGGGGGGGGGAGAGCCATTAATCCTTCCCATTGAAGGCTTTAAGGAACCAACCTGGACGAATACCCAATGTCCCATCCCTACCTTCCCGTGGTGCAGCTGTTAGTAAGCATAATTTTACAAGCTGAACTAAAGGGAGGGGCTACTCATCAATTAGCACAGGTCAGCTTGATGAGTTAATGACCGAATTTGGTATAATTTTCCTCTATTCAATACCTAATTCTCTCTTTACCCTTTCCTATCCAGTCCTCTGACTGAACTCTTACTTTCTTCGACCCCGACAGTATTAGAGCATTCGAGGCCTAGGGGTTCATTTCACTTTCCTTCCTACCCTTCAAAATACTTTTCTGTTCCTAGTGCTGACCTGCTATGGCACTAAAATCGTCCTTCAGTGGCTTAAGGAGGGAAAACTGGTGATCAACAAGATCTCCCAACTAGGTCCAGTGGACCCGTCGACCAACAGCAAGTGTGGTCCTCCAGACATTCTGGGGTTGTGTGTGAATGAAGTAGCCACCAAAACATTAAAATATGGTGTTCACTTAAATCGGCTACAACTTGCCATTTAACTATCATAATCCACAGTTGATTTCCGATTTACCACGTAAATCGTCTGTAGCTGCATTTAGATTGGCAACAGGCCATGACTGTTTGGCCAAGCATCTGCATAGAATTGGAATATATCAGTCTCCTAACTGTCCACTGTACAACTGAAATCAAGAAATGGATTCAGAACATCTCAAAATCTGTGCGTCAGCGGCTAACCATGACAATATCTTTGAAAAATATTGGAGTGCAAGAGGTCAAATGACTTTATTGTCAAATGCCTGCATTATAAAACAACAACAACAACAACAACAACAACATATGAAATAAAAACATATGAGAAAAAATATATTGATGTGTTACATCCTATTTAATCTTGATACAAACGTTTTCGCCCCTAATGGGGCATCTTCAGGTACAAATATAAGTATCATCTAAAATCTATTACAATACAAGCTTACATTTAAAACTACCTTGACTAGAATAAAGTATGACATGGTGACTATGTTATCTATATCAACATTAATTGTCCTGTCAAAATTAAAAACGAATTCATTTTAAAACAATGTGAATGTGCTTAGCCATGCTAAGTAGATCCCTTGTATGGCATCTCAAATGTATTGTGTTTTCAATAAAATCATTAAAATACTAAAACTATACAAATTAAAATCTAGTATTATCAAATGTGGAGTCATAAAGCATGTATAGCTAATTTCGTGGAGCAATTGGAATTCTCGTAAAATGTTGACAACACAATACATTTGAGATGCCATACAAGGGATCTACTTAGCATGGCTAAGCACATTCACATTGTTTTAAAATGAATTCGTTTTTAATTTTGACAGGACAATTAATGTTGATATAGATAACATAGTCACCATGTCATACTTTATTCTAGTCAAGGTAGTTTTAAATGTAAGCTAGTATTGTAATTGATTTTATGCTCGACCATGCCGAAATGTAGTAATTATACACCTGGTAGCAGACCTTTAATGCACGTCATTAAAGTACACCTACTCATTAAAGGTCAGGTCTTTCAGCCAATGACGACTCAGGTTACAACTGTTCAGCCAATGACAGGTCAGCTTTCTACCGTTATAAAACCGCAAGTATCGATTATTCTCGGATATGCAATCGAAAGAGAATTAGCGAAAAGTCACGGAGGCTGGAAATCCAATACTGTCGCAGAAGATTATGTTCTGTTACTATAATAATTAGCGTTAATTGTAAATAATATTCAAATAAATTCAATTTGTCATCTCGTTTTTCAATGTCGAATTCAATAATCAAAGTTATAATATTATAATATTATCAAGTTTAATGGGACTACGTCAAGGTCAATGACATTATTGTTCCTCAGAAAAAATCAATACTTTCACGTCTGCACACATCTCACAATTCACGACCTAGAACAAGGTCACTTCCGATCTTGTCAGTTACAAATAAAATGTATACATCTGAATACCGGTAATTTCAAGTTAGAAATATGGTCGAGCATAAAAAGTCGTATGAAACTCGACTATAATGGTAATTAAGAAGCTCGTATGAAAATTATGAAACTCGCTTGCGCTCATTTCATAAATATCCATACTCGCTTCTTAATTACCTTCATTATAGGCTCGTTGCATAATGTACTATTTGTACCTGAAGATGCCCCATTAGGGGCGTAAACGTTTGTATCAAGATTAAATAGGATGTAACACATCAATATATTTTTTCTCATATGTTTTTATTTCATATGTAATGCAATGCTTAAGCCATATTGACTGAATAATAATTAATCATATTTTGATATTTGTTATTAACACGAGGCTTAGCTGAACATTTTCCAACATGAATTGTAAATTATAACACATTTAGTCTTTCATAAGGTCCAACATGAAAAATACCCATTCATTCACTGCGTTGCAGGACAGCAACTTCAATGCTGCTTCATGCTTCAATGAGCTGTTGAGAGTGAGCCACATTCACGCTGTCCTCTCTGGAGACATATTTCTCCGCAGATGTCACGAATAGATGGTTTCAAACTCGCACGGTTTTTCAAACGTAACCGAAACAGTACAGAACCATTCTGAAGGGCATAAAACCCTTTCAGTCACGAATGATATTTTTGTTTAGAAAAGTCTAATTGTTTGTTCTTGAATCCTTTTAAGTTTTTGTGAATTGCCCACAGTCTCATTTTTACAGCATGATGCCTGGATTTCCAGATATGAACTGTCCACTTAAGAGGATAAGGCAACTGAAAGGACCTCATGTCAGTGCTGGGACAAAAAGAAAAAGGAATTTGTCAAATAAATTTGTGTATAACAAGAAAAAAAAAGTGTTTTCAGTCATTTCACACAAAATAAAAAAAAATCTGCAGTTTCATCTATAGTAATAATAAATCTATAGCCGAAATTTTTCTGGTAATTTTCGATTTTCCAAAAATAATTGGTCCTAACATATATAATTAACCACCCTGAAACTGAAAATCGCTTTTTTGACATTTTTGTTTGTATGTCTGTCTGGACGTTTGTTACTTTTTCACGCGATAATGGCTGAACCGATTTATATGAAAATTGGAATATAAATTAAGTTTGCTGTAACTTAGATTTTAGGCTATATGACATTCAAAATACGTTATTTAAAAGGGGAGTTATAAGGGGGCCTGAATTAAATAAATCGAAATATCTCGCTTATTACTGATTTTTGTGAAATATGTTACATAACAAAAGTTTCTTTAAAAATGATTTCCGATAAGTTTTATTCTTTGCAAAATTTTGATAGGACTGATATTTAATGAGATACATGAGTATTAAAATTAAAATACAATGCCATCTAAGGCGGTATAATGAAATGAAAACAAATGACTACGTCTATAAGGGGCCTTGGACAACAACAATCGAAAGCTATGGAACATAGCCTACAGAGAATGTTTCTGTGTTTGTATGAAGTAATATCGAAAGCTAAATTAACCGATTTGTATAATTAATTATTATTTCACCATTGGAAAGTGTATTTTCTCTAAATGGACATAATGCTATAAAGTTATTACAGTAACTTTCGAGTGCTCTCTGGACCAAAATGACCGCATTTTAATTATTTAAATACAATTTAAATTAAGTAACATATTAAACGATTTATCCTTCTACCAAACACGAATGTTCCCTGGATCAAACATCCTATTTTAATTATGTAATTACTTTATATTTATTTCTAACAGGTGCAGCGGAGCGCACAGGTACGGCTAGTTTCAAATAAAATTTATAAATTCATTGAAATTATTCAAAATGATTGCTCTTCATGATATCTTTCAAGATGGATTCTGTTAAAAATACATAATTTCAGTGAAAAACATTCAAAATAGTTGCTCTCCATAACATTTTTCTGTTGCAGTCCCTTCAATAATAAATGTAGCTAAATAAATAAATGAGGTCCTTTTAGTCACCTTGAACTCTCGAGTGGACAGTTCTTATCTGGAAATCCAGGCATCATGCAGTAAAAATGAGACTGTGGGCAATTCACAAAAACTTAAAAGGAGTCAAAGAACAAGCAAATAGACTTTTCTAAACAAAAAAACATAATTCGTGACTGAAAGGGTTAATAATTAAATTAAGTTTGTAACAACAATAACGCGAAAATGAATTTGGATTTAAGTTTCTTAATATATTTTTTGTACTCTAGCATTATAAGCAGTCTTAATCATTAGTGAAAATCTTACATCATATGCCATAAAATATCATGCCAACTAAAAGATCTTGACTTCTATTATGACGACATAACTTGTGCAATAAAGTTAATATCATGAAATTATTTTTCATGTTATAGGCCCCTAATATTTAATACATCATTGTTGTCACAGCAATCCCTTTCATCATAGACCAGTGGTCGTCAGCACTCGCTGAAATGGGTAAAGAGTAAGTGAAGCAACGTGTTGTGCCCCATCGTGCAGCAGGAAGAGGTAGAGAGCATACCCGCCAGCAGCTACGAATGCAACATAGTACAGTGTGTTCTCTGCGGGTAAGAGATACTAGGCCCAGGGTGCTCTGTGCTGATGACCGCTGTTATAGACCATGGTATTAAACAACCTATCATTCATATTTGATGTTATTTCTTTATTAATTGTTTTATAATGCTGTAGTACAAAAAAAATAATGTATGATACACGTTTATAATGTTATACGGTTACTGCACTTGTCATAATTAGAAAAGTTACTTTGCTCGATCCCTAAACATTGACTCGTGCCATAAAGTGTAACATTATAAACTTGTTTCATAATATTATACTATTAAAATATATTATAATTTTTATTGAGGATGTGAAAATTTAAAACAGGAATGAGCTGACCTGTTTATTGGCTTCATAAATAAATGTACTCATGCTCTGCAGGGAGACATTACTTTTTTTTTTTCTTTGTAGGTGTGAACAGCTTAGTTTGTATCCCTGGTACAGATACTTTGAAAATACAACAAAACCCATCATCATCCTAGGCTGGATTTAAACCCACGATCTTGGATCCATCAGCTAGCACTGTAATTTACGAAACCATTGAGGACGTTGTGGCACACTGAATTTGCTCTTACATATGAAGAGTCCACTGCAAGAATGATGGATGTCATTTGGAATACATTTTGCAGGAGAAGCAATTGAAAGTTTGAAATGCTTAGCGCTCAAAGCTTAACTGTGATTTTCCGATCATTACTGGACAATGACTATCTGTGTTAATGCCATATAACTCTGTATGTACATTCTACTGGGTGTTCAGTTCAAAGTGTGTCATGTCTCGCTGTATGCTGTCACATGGCTAGTCGATGAGCCTAGAGAATTCAATCTTCCTACACTTCCACAGAGGTGTATTACTTATCTGCCAGAGAAGTTGCCTAGCAAGTACGGCATTCATTCAGAAGAGTACTTACCAATACGTACGGTAACACCGGTAGTGGCAGGAATGTGAACTGTTTCGAAACATGTACTGAGGTGAGTTTTTTCTTACTGTCAGGATATGGGGAGAGGGTTAAGACGATTACTTACGTATTTGTTGACATTAACTTCGACGGTCAACATGGACACGGAGCATTTGATTTGTGGAATGTTGCCATACGCAAACGATGATAACAAATACCCTGCATACGACTTGGCCGCGCAAAACACAATTCGAAAGAAGTTATGGTAGCACACAGACCGTACAGACCGCCATCTGTTGCTACGATGTTCTCAAGTTCAGATTGAACACCTTGATTAATAGGCAACTTCTCTGACACCAAAGCTGAAACTCGGTTCAAATCGCTGACTCATTAACGGTGACATCATGACACACTTTGAAATGAACACCCAGTATATGTCTTAAGCTATGCATTGACATCCATCATTCTTGCAATGGACTCTTCATATGTTAAGGAAAGTGAAAAAAGATTCGCTTACAGAAAAGAAAATCAGAACCGAAAACAAGAAAGAGAAATATTAAATCATTATTATTAGTTGAAATATCATACTGGGTAAAGGATACATTTTTTTCTCAATGTTACTGTGTGATGCGTCACTTCTTACAGAGATGCAGACAGTTTCAACATATGTTCTCTTAAATTTGGGTGAATACATGCTGTTTTAATGTTTATATATTTAGTAGGCTAATATTTTACATTAATAGTTTGTGATGTGTTGAATAATTTACACTGTGCTCCAGATCACCAATAATACACACTCTGCACAATCAGAAAGCTTGCCATGTTGCAGTTTACCTACAACTGAGTTACCGTGTAGTTTAGAGATGGACTAGAATAGCATACCATAGGTCTCTAGAATGAGAAAATATAAGGAAAAAAGTTAAATTATTGACGTACCATAATAATGTATCAACTATTTATAGTAATTACAGTTGTTAAAAAACGATATTCACTATCCAGTGTAAATCAGGGCAATTTTAAATAATCGGTACAAAAAGAAAACATTCTTGTCACTACTGTTAACGAATTTATTTCACAAATATGAATATAACATGAAAGGTTACCTCTCCAAGTTTCCATGGACATTCACAGATGTTAGCTGTGGGCATCATTTATAACATGGCCGATATCTACATGATACTCCATTTCATGTCACACCCGTGCCAGCACAATCTGACCAATTGAGTTAACCCCATTGCCTATTCATTGCCTCGACTGCTTTAAGTCCTGTGAAAATGGGAGTACGAACAGCTTGTTCTTCACATACCCCCTCCCAAAAAAATCACAAGGTGTTAGGTGAGCTGGGGGACCACAAAATCAATGGCACATCATCCAACTCAGCACAGCCAATCCATAGTTCTGGAAGATGCTGGTTGAAGTGATTGCGTATGAGGTTATGCCAATGTTAAGTTCTCTATTGGCACGATACATTGATTTTCTGGGGCTTCACACTTAGGTTGCGCGAATGTTTTCCACCACTTCGTTGTTGATGGATGGCCTCTTGCATAAGCAGCCCATCTCGAACTATTTTATCAATCTTATGATGTTGTGATGATGAGATGCTTCTTTAGTAAACCTGGTCCAGAAGTGTCTCTAAACAACAATTTATCGATGACTTTTTGTGTATTCTAAGACACAATAACCTTTTTTTTTAATCGCTGATACCACCATTTTGATTAACAGTACCTCGAATGAGCAATGGCGAATTTTCAATGTTTTCATTGTTGCCAATCAGTGCTTGAAAATTTAACCTTTCACGTTATATTTGTATTTGTGAAATACATTCATTACAGCAGTCACAGTAATGTTTTCTTTTTGTACCAATCATTTAGAATTGCCCTATATTATAGTCACACTACTTCCTACAAAGTACTGAAATTACGTGTTATTACAGAAATAATGTGTCGTTATGCAACAGAAATGATACCTGCCACTTATTCAACGTAATATACAAAGAAGAAAAGCACTTTATTGTTGAAGTGATGTGAGAAAACTCTACATACTGACATTAACATTTTAGATGGGTCTGCGTCTTGTTTCATTTACAATTAAACAAAAAAATTTTTAATCAATTTTGAACCTGCATCAAGTACAATAAAGAAGTGTCTATTTAAAACAATATTACTTATGTCCTAAGATTCTATAGGCTAAGCAAAATGTCCTATTATGAACCTCATGATAAAATGCATACAGAAAGATCAAGGAAAAGATAAAGAACAGAAGAGCAGTAACAGATAGGCTACTTCAGTTCTAAGGCCTACAACAAGGAAGGAATCTTTTTTTAACTAGTTATTTAGCAAAACTATTAAAACAACTGCGAGATTATCCAGTGTTGGTGGAATTGATGATAGTAAGATGGTATATGGCGAGATAAGTCAAGGGTTTGCTATATGATTATCTCACATTTGTCTGATAGGTGGAAAAAACCTCGGAAAGAATCTAGGCAGATAGTCAGCCAAACTGGGAATCGAACCCACATCTGAGCAGTCTCGATCAGTAGGAAAACAAGCTATCACCTGAGGTATGCAGGAGGCAGAAGGAATATAATACTTACTTACAAATGGCTTTTAAGGAACCCAAAGGTTCATTGCCGCCCTCACATAAGCCCGCCATCGGTCCCTATCCTGTGCAAGATTAATCCAGTCTCTATCATCAAACCCCACCTCTCTCAAATCCATTTTAATATTATCTTCCCATCTACGTCTCGGCCTCCCTAAAGGTCTTTTTCCCTCCGGTCTCCCAACTAACACTCTATATGCATTTCTGGATTCGCCCATACGTGCTACATGTCCTGCCCATCTCAAACGTCTGGATTTTAAGTTCCTAATTATGTTAGGTGAAGAATACAATGCGTGCAGTTCTGTGTTGTGTAACTTTCTCCATTCTTCTGTAACTTCATCCCGCTTAGCCCCAAATATTTTCCTAAGCACCTTATTCTCAAACACCCTTAACCTATGTTCCTCTCTCAGAGTGAGAGTCCAAGATTCACAACCATACAGAACAACCGTGAAGGAATATAATAAAGCAGTATTTTATTTTACTGTCTATCCTAAAAGATGTATTATGAATTCCATGCACGGGTACAGAAAGGCACTATTGAATGTTACAGATAAAAGATCAAATGCATGAAAGTGTGATGAGAAGGGTAAACAGCAATAGGGATTATATAGAATAGACACAGCAAATTTTCCTGTTCTGCTTTCCTGTGTGCATGTGCTCCAACAGTGTTTAGTTTCACTTTCAAATGCTAAATGTTAGTGTAATTGAGACACAGATCCAAACAAAATTTGATAACACAATCACAAGGGAAAAAATGGAACTCTCTGCTTCATAATCCACAGTTAATTCCCGATTTACCACGAAAATCGTCTGTAGCTGCATTTAGATTGGCAACAGGCCATGATTGTTTGGCCAAACACCTGCATAGAATTGGAATATATCAGTCCCCTAACTGCCCATTGTGCAACTCAAACCAAGCAATGCATTCGGAACACCTCAAAATCTGTGCTTCATTGGCTGACCATGATAATATCTTAGAAAAATATTGGAGTGCAAGAGGTCAAATGACTTTATTGTCAAACGCCTGGCATTAGAAAACAACAACAACAACACAACGCCTACCTTGTTGCATAATCCAGTAATGGCTTTGCCTCCAATAAATTCAAGTTAACAGCTTTTCCTTATTTCTCAGTGATAAACTACTGTAGCTGTAATAATAATTTTTATGTTTCATATTATAATATAATACATTATAAAATTATGTACCAAATTCGTTTAATATTTGTATACAATATATAGGCGTATGGTTTTACTTCTCATAGGAGTTTTGTTTTTCCATAGTCAGTGGTATAAAATCATTACATATTTTAATTGTTGATAGGGTCAACATCTCAACTCTCATTATAAAGGAACTCTAGAGCCTGTCCACCGTTGTGGCTGAGGGGTTAGCAAGTCTAACTCCGAACCCAGCGGTCCCGGGTTCGATTTCCAGTGAGGACGAGTTGCCTGGGTGAGGTTTTCCTTCACTCCTATAGATGAATATCAGGTAACTTTATTAGGCGACTGGAAATTCCACTCATCTTCGCCACTTCCTTTCCTCCCCCATAATCTTTCCCTCATCATCCCGTATCTGGTTTTTCAGATCACTCTACAAGTGGCCTCCCGGAGTTACTGGCTCTCTCGACCGGCCTCCGTGGTATGTAGCTAAGCAATGTTGGATGGCTTCTGCAACAAGCACCCGAGGCGGACCTACTCAGGGGAGGAGTTTCGCCTCAGACCGACGGGGGGGGGGGGGGGGGTTGGGGGAAGTTGCTCAAGGAGGAATGGTATATAGATTTCTGTTGGCTGTAGGGACCGGTCATTAGAGAGTCATGTGGTTGGATTGGTGCGCGTAGGGGATTTGTGGCACGCAACTCATTCCATATCGAGGGTTAGCACAATAGATCTCAACAGGACGCAGTGGTGGGCCATCCATGCCCCCTCTCACTTAAATTGCATTCCATTTCATTCAAACTCTAGACCCTAGACATTACAGATAATGACGGGTTTATTATTTCATCGGTCCAATTTATTTTATTTGAATACATAATGTACCTAGATGTATTAATTGTATGTTTGTTATATTGGAGTGAAAATTCCCATTGTGGAATCCTGGGAAATGAGAATGCGGATGCTTTAGCAAAGAAGGGCAGCACTGCTACTTACAGACCTGTTACTAAATCTACGTATTACTCTGTGAAAAGATTTATTAAATCTACATACTTAGACTTCAACAAACAAAATTTGATAACACAATCTCAAGGGAAAAAATGGAACTCTCTGCATCAAAATCCACAGTTAATTCCCGATTTACAACGAAAATCGTCTGTAACAGCATTTAGATTGGCAACAGGCCATTACTGCTTGGCCAAACATCTGCATAGAATTGGAATATATCAGTCCCCTAACTGCCCATTGTGCAACTCAAACCAAGAAATGGATTCGGAACACCTCAAAATCTGTGCTTCAGTGGCTGGCCATGACAATATCTTTGAAAAATATTGGAGTGCAAGAGGTCAAATGACTTTATTGTCAAATGCATGGCATTAGAAAACAACAACAACAACATGTTTGTTATATGTCCACTGTGTCAACTGCTAGCTGGTGTGATGTCAGCGCCAACTCTAGGGAAAAAGCAGAATCTAGGCTCAAGCTGGTTTGAAGGTCATTGAAATCAGTCACTGCTATATCAAAGGTACTGACGTGAAGTGTCCATACTTATAATTCCCTATATGCTGGGTTAAAGAAGAAGAGGAAATGAACAGAAGGTGGGAGAAGTGAGAAAGATGACTGTGGTTCAAATCCTGGTTGGAACAAGCTACCTGGTTGAGGTTTTTCCGGGATTTTTCCTCAATCCATTAAGAGTGAATGCTGGGTAACTTCCGGTGCTGGACCCTGGACTCATTTTCATTTTGATGGCATTAGCACCTTCACCTCACTCAGATGCTAGATAACCATAGCAGTTAATAAAGTATCGTAAAATAACCGATAATTAAAAAACACACACAGGACTTTTCTGTCTCCTCTTCTCTACCCTCTCCCCCTCAAAAAATTCCCATAGCTGATAAACCCAGATACTTTGATCCTGAGGCAAACAATGTACCTTTGGATTACAAAGACGACATAAATGCATGTGAAGAACAGAGGCTTTAATCGGATTTTGTTGTTCCTTCTTTCTCAATAATATTACAGCTATGATGCTAATTTACAGTCTCCTTATACCTTTATCCGATTAAGTAACTATACCTAGTGAATTCAAATCAAGAAATGGATTCAGAATATTTCAAAATCTGTGCTCAGTGGCTAACCATGAAAATATCTTTGAAAAATATTGGAGTGCAAGAGGTCAAATGACTTTATTGTCAAATGCCTGGCGTTAGAAAACAACAACAACATACCTAGTGAATATTTGAAAATTAAAAAAATTGTGGAAGTACATCCAGAATGAACCATAAATAATGTCTCTCCTCTAATTTAATCCCGAACACTATGTGATACCAAATAATTTTATTGTCATAAAAAATACATAACTGTAAAACTAAATTGTTCACCTACCTGAAGTGCTTTAAGAATATACAAAGAAGAGTGAAACACGGTAAAGCATAATACTTATGTTAGTGTATAGCAAGGCTTACTATTTTATGTTAAATTAAGCTATCTACTAAAGCTACAAAATATAATACAAGCACTGCATGGAACCATGGTGAGTAGAAAGTCCTCATTTTAAACATAAAAGGTAAAAAAAGGTAAAGGTATCCCCGTAACATGCCATGAAGGCACTTGGGGGGCATGGAGGTAGAGCCCCATGCTTTCCATGACCTCGGCACTAGAATGAGGTGGTGTGGTCGGCACCACGTTCTGACCGCCTTTTACCCCCGGGAAGGACCTGGTACTCAATTTTATAGGAGGCTGAGTGAACCTCGGGGCCGTTCTGAAAGTTTGGCAACGAGAAAAAATCCTGTCACCACCTGGAATCGAACCCCGGACCTTCCAGTCCGTAGCCAGCTGCTCTACCAACTGAGCTACCCGGCTGCCCATTTTAAACATATATTAATAAATAATAGCAGTACGCATATTTAAAATTTCTCAAAGTGTGTAAACCTTGCATAAACAAGCTATGGTGAAATTAGTAACTGTTCACCATGTTAAAAATTGCTTATTTCTAAGAGCTGCCAGTAATATTTTTAAATCACTCATCATAAAACTTCGAATTACAATTCTGTTTGTTAGACCTTCTGTTTCTGAATGATTCTTTGTATGCAGAGTTCAAATACTGGCAAGTGGAACTTTGCCTCCAGGTACCAGCTTGTTTTTTCTCCTCCCCCCCCCCCCCCCTTTCAAGGAAAAGTCTTCATATTTATTACAGTCATTTGATTTATTCTGTAAAAATGTTTAACACTCCTTAAAAGTTCATAACTATCAGAGCACTGAACATCAGGCCTTATTATCCATTCCTCGTCATCATACCTCTTTCTATTCATTCTCTTTCACTGTGTCAGTTTGTTGCCTATGGAACTCCTTACCTCGTCATGTCAGTTAAATAATTTAAACGAAAAATTAAGAATTACTTACTTTTACATGGAATTGATTTGTGAGTGCTAGCCAATTTTTATAGATTTTTCTGTGTGTTTGTATAAATTGTCATTTAGACCTATCATAAAGTAGAATTAGGATATAAATTGTAAATTACTTAATTATGTTTATGCTAGACCATGCCAAAATGTAGTAATTATACACCTGGTAGCAGCCCTTTAATGCACCTCATTAAATTACACCTATTCATTATAGTTCAGTTGTTCAGCCAATGAGAAATCACCTTTGTACCATTATAAAACCGCAAGTATTGATTATTCTCGGATATGCAATCGAAAGACAATTAGCGAAATGTCATGGAGGCTGGAAATCCAATACTGTCGCAGAAGATTATGTTCTGTTACTATAATAATTAGCGTTAATTGTAAATAATATTCAAATAAATTCAATTTGTCATCTAGTTTTTCAATTCTAAATCAATTTCCAGGTTATATCAATATTAATGTTCATGTTATTCTCTAGATTATATCAAGGTCAATGGCATTTGTTCGTCGGAAAAAATCAATACTTTCGCGTCTGCGCACATCTCACCCGCTCTTCACTTAGATAACCATAACATGAATACTTATGAATAATTTCAAGTTAGAAATATGGTCGAGCATAAAAAGTCGTATGAAACTTGCCTATGATGGTAATTAAGATACTCGTATGAAAATTATGAAACTCATTTGCGCTCATTTCATAAACATACTCGCGTCTTAATTACTACCATTATAGGCTCGTTGCATAATGTACTAATTATGTTCAGTTACTATTTCAATGTAAGCTCGTTAATGTGCATGATAATGATTTCATAATTAAGTATAACTATTAATATTACTATTTTTGATATTGTTTCATTGTATATTTCACTTCTGGTAGTGTGGAAGAGAAGGTCTCATGGCCTTAACTCTACCAGAATAATTAAATAAATGAATGAATAAAATAAATGCTTCATGAACAAAAACTGATTCGTCAGTTTGACACACCCTTAGCTTATGAACATAATATATAGAAGAAAGAGTACATGATTCAGGAATATCTTGATTGAGCAATCATATTAAGAATCATCTGTATTGTCGAAAGTAAGTGCTCAACATTTGGTACGAATGAAAATGAATATAACAGACAATACCGGAAAAAAAAAAATAGATAAGAAGGAATATAATTTCTAGCCTGAACCGAAGGCATTAAAAATCTTGATTGAAGAATATCGAAACATAAATTAAGATAAAAGTATTGGAACAAGTAAGGTCAGAAAAAATGGGAAATTAAGATGTTTATTACAATTTAAGAAGCTAAATAAATTATTGAGAACTAGTTCGTGAATAATTTCTATAATTATGATTTTTCACAATATTTAACATGAATTATTTGGCAAATGATTTCTTGGCATATGTTTGCCATCAACCAGCAAATTATATGCAACACTTCTTTCCAGTGAAAGATATTAAAGATATTCTAATCAATTGTATAACATCTCAATATCAAAATTATCTGCCATTTTACTAAAACAAAAATTGTGTAATGAGTTAGAGATAATCTCGTCACTTAAATTTTGTATATTCAAGATTGAAAACTGCATAATATTCCAATGATTTGACAATAGTTAACTCGATTAACAACCCGAAATCTCCATCTTCAACAATAACGATTGATTTGACAAATGTCAGAGATTACGAGTGTTGATAAAATGAAATAATGCCCTTGACAATTGTTAAACATTTGGTATTGTAAACTTGAAACCATCAGTACATATGTTAAATACTTCAATAAGGAAATAGCCTAAATGTTGTTCATAATGTGTAGATTCCAGAAGTTTTCCATTCACTTTCATGCTTCCCAGTCCAGGTCACTGATTATGAGAAACATAACATGGTTCCACCTCAGTCATTATACAGCAAGCATGTCGAAGCATTTCCCCAATTAACAAAGCATTCAGCATGCCACTACAGAAATAATTGAAAGAGAAGATGGAAGCAGTTTTTAACTTACAAGTAGCAGAATGGAAAATGAATACAAAATACTTAGGGCGCATTCTGGCTCTTACCTTATTGTAAGCATTCGAACTGGCATTTCTAACCCCATTGCTGTTATCCATGTAGGTTTTTACCTGGTTTTCATTGGTAATGGTTGAAATTGCTGAAGCTGACAAGGGGTACCGTTTCGGCTTTCCCACGTACTTACTCGCCTTCAACAGACTGTAAAACAAAACATCAATATAATAACTGTATGTTATATAAACATAAAAGACATACATATATATATACACACGAGGGGGATCCAGGAAATAACGACCGTTTTGTTGTAATAATTAAAAAAATATATATATTTATTTGAAAAAACAAAGTCTGTTACATAACTGAAGCTTCCTTTACTTCTCTACATAATCACCACCTACATTTAAACATTTGTCGTATCTGTTCACTAGCTTTAGAATTCCCGTGTTATACTCCTCTGCCGCCAGTTCATTAAGCCAGGTGTTCACAGTCTTCTTCAACTCTTCATCACTTCCAAAACGCGTACCACCCAGAAAGTCTTTCAGCTTAGTGAAAAGGTGAAAATCGCTAGGAGCAAGGTCTGGACTATAGGGCGGATGATCAAAGATTTCCCAACCGAGTTTCATCGTGGACATTTGTTCGCCCATTGTTGAACATTTCGCACCATTTTCTCACATTTCTTTCATTCATTACAGTATCACCATACACTTCTTTCAATTGCCGGTAAATTTCTGCAGGTTTCAAATGTCAGGCATTCAAAAATCGAATCACACTCCTCTCCTCACAGTCGGCGGGATTATCAATCACGTCGTTCATTTTGAAGTAACACAAAATGCACAATGGCGACTTGTTGCAACCAGTACTCACAACATTATGAGAACACATGTTAAGGAAGCCAGCTGACCTTCAAACAAGGAAGGGGAGTCAGCTGCGCGGCGGGTATGCGCGAACGGTCGTTATTTCCTGGATCCCCCTTGTATATATATAAATTTGTTAATTTTGAAGATCTGTCATTCTTAGTATTTTAAGACTAATATTAGTTTCGCGTACGTGCACACATGCACGCCCGCCTGCTTGCACACACACATATTTGAAATATTTAAAACCTTCATTTATTACAAGCATTAATATTTTACCCATATTAAAACAAGACTGAAAATTTTACAACTTAAACCAAATAATTCACCATATTATATTTACTGCATAAATGCGGATTTTATTAGTAACAAATCAAAATAGTGATATATCAGTACATTCGCTTTAAGTAAGGATTATTCAATTCACATCAAGTACAGCTCCTGCAAAAGCTCTGAAAGCCTGGCGACCATTAAGATTTAAAAGGCAGGTACTAGTTCCCGATCAGGCATCAGCAACAATGACACTTCACGAATTAAACAGAACAACAATTTAGTCCTAATTACAATTAATGTTCGCAATGCACTATGTGCAGAATGAATCTATCAGTTCTCAGTTCACAGTTCGCTTGTCTTGGCTAGTTTTTCTAGCTCACCATTTAAGTTCACTGCACATCAAACCCAGGTCTCCCAAATTGCTGTTCACTGCATGTCGAACCCAGGTCTCCGAACTGCGGTTCACTGCACGTCGAACTCAGGTCTCCCAACTGCGGTTCACTGCACGTCGAAACAAGGTCTCCCAAGTGCGGTTCACTGCACGTCGAACCCAGGTCTCCCAGCTGTGGTTCACTGCACGTCGAACCCAGTTCTCCCGACTGGTTCACTGCACGTCGAACCCAGGTCTCCCGAACTTCATTGTACTCACTCCGTCCTTATGGTGGCGTTATCCCACCCGGCTCGGCTGGGCGGCGATTGCTCAGACTGCGTGGGTGCCATCTCGCTCTTCTACTTTCAGGCAGTGGACCATAGCTGGGAGATCTGAGTTCGACGTGCAGTGAACCGCAGCTGGGAGACCTGGGTTCGACGTGCAGTACACTGCAGCTGGGAGACCTGGATTCGACGTGCAGTGGATCGCAGCTGGGAGACCTGAGTTCGACGTGCAGTGAACTTGAATGAGTCCGTAACTGTGACAGTGTCCACCAGGCGAGTGTGACGCAGTTCGGGAGACCCGAGTTCGACGTGCAGTGAACTTGAACATTGAGCTAGAATAACTAGCCAAGGCGAATGTGAACTGAGAACTGCCAGTTTTGTTCTGCACATAGTGCATTGTGAACTTTAATTGAAATTAGGAGTACATTGTTATTCTTGTCAATAATACACGTCGTGTAATGTCATTGTCGCTGTTTGGAGTGCTATAACGACTATTGTGTTACTGTGTTGAGTGGAATACCCATTGTTGTAGGGTGAATTATTAAAAATAAAAGTCACATTGTTGTCGGGTGTATGGTGGTTAATCAATGGTCAGTCAATGAATTACTTAAAAAATGTATGTTCCAATTTTTATATTGAAACAAAAAATAGTATCGAAATTGATATTTATTTTCATAAGAACCTGAAAACCAGAAAATCTTATATTGCTCTCTTACCTGGGATATTGTGGTCCACATAATATATAGCAACAGTTGCGAGGGCATCCTCGTGAAAAAGGATTATAACCACCTTTAAATTTCCCTGTGACTTGTTCATTTGTAGTTCGGCCTCGAGATACCAAAACAATGTGGAAACCAGTCAAACCATAAATTGGTATAACAAGTAATACTATAATTCCAATGATAACCATTCTGTGAAATATGTTAAGGTTCAATACAGCATGAAACACTACATACCTAAGCGCTTAGGTATCCTTAAAAGCAAACTCTCAGTAAGAGAAAATACAGAAAAATGAAGAGTTCATAAAGTCTTGAGGTAGGCTATTCTCTGTGATATCATTCCCAATACAATATAATTACAAATCAATTTTCATGAAGTTTAAGAAAAATGTTATAATAAATGTGACACACAGATCTATGGAATGGCACTACAACAGTATATCCACAAAAAGAGATTTATTGTCTATAACAGACAACTAACAGAGATTTTCTTCTGATATAAATCCTCATAGTTCAAAACTAATTAAATTATTATTGTATTTGTAAACATATGTTTATGATGTAGAAAACATGACTTCAGTCATGCCTTGTTAATTTCCTTGACATTATTAATTAGTTTCACTCTGTTTCACACAGTTTCTAAGTAAACATGGAGATATTCACGGTTAATAGTTTCCTTTCACTCAATACCAGCAGATTTTATTAACAATTGTAAAGATGTGAAATAATTCATCATATTCTTCACTTCTAAAATTAAAAAAAATAAATAAATAATTTTAAATACAGCTAATAGGCAATAAAAATTGTAGTGATTAAATAAACACGGTAATATAGTATGACAGTGGTGGAAGTGATAGTTATAAATAATATACAATATCCACAAAGATCATGTTACTATTTTAAGAATTAAAATCAAAACCAAGACAGGTAGAAGAATACAATTTCTTTTTGTATATTATTGAATTGGTAAAATTATCTATACATGACACAATCACATACTGGTGTAAACATATTATAGAATTGCTTAATAAAATATTTCTGGAAATATAGATGGATCCTGAAACGAACAATTGTCAGGCATTCAGATACACACTCCCCAGATATAAAATTCCTCGATTACTTCCCTTAAAGTTAGCAGGTATATTTTATACAGAATCCCTGACAACTCTTAACGCCGCAATAACTGTAGCAATTGACACAGCAAGCACTAATATACTGGCACACACAGCAAGAAGTAGATAGAGCATGTCTTCATGTGCTAAAAGTTACAAAAATTATAAATGGTCAGAGCTTCTGGCTATAGTTCATGAGGTCCCAGGTTCAATTCCCGGTTAGAGCACAGGAATTTTTCCTTAAAGGGGATTATTCCTGTGTTCGTCCATGGTCTGGAATTTAGATTTAAGACCTCTTCTGGCACCACATTATCATAATCATCCTATCACATCATCGGGGTAATGTAACTCCGCCTTCCAGGAGCCCCAACCTCAGAAGTAGGTTACAACTAAGCCACAGCCAGGAGAGAAGACCAGAAATGTCGAAAGACAACCTGGTGGCATTGGATATATATATATATATATATAAAACAATTTTCACAACTTTTTTGTCCCTATTTTAATTTCATTATAATTTATTAAATTACAACAATATTTTGTGAACACCCCATACATTATTTTATAACAATCTTCATCATGGGGTTTCGAATGTCTTTTATGGTTCCACACTGTAAATGGTTTACAGTTGGCCCAGAAAGTTCGAATTATTTCCATTAGCTTATTGTAAAATTTTTAGAAACTGGTTAAGTTACAGGTGCCGAAAACAACAGACAACAGATGATACAGTTGCTGTGTTACATGAACCAGAATTTAGAGGACGAGAATCATTATGGAATAGCTTCTCCCACATTTGAAAAATATTGGAGTGCAAGAGGTCAAATGACTTTATTGTCAAACGCCTGGCATTAGAAAACAACAACAGCAACAACAACATTTGTAACAACACTGAACAAAAAAAAGGAAAAAAAAAAAAAAAAAAAAGAGAGAAAAAAAAAGGGAAAAGTTGAGACAGTGTCGGGTGGAGTTCCTGGGTAGCTCAGTTGGCAGAGCGCTGATACGTTCAACCAGAGGTCCCGGGATCGATACCCGGCCCCAGAACAGTTTTTCCCTTGAAATTATTCAAATCTGCTTTACAGGAAGCTTTACCTGAAAGACTAGATTTACATAACACTGAACAAGTCCAATGCGAGTTTGCAGAGATAAAACTATTTCTCGTAACATGCAGAAATTAACAAAAACACTATTCAAACAAAAAGATTACGTTCACAACCTCAAACAAATCATTTAAACAAACCCGTTATAATGATAAAAATGAATTAAGATATTTAAAGAACACTTTTTTTTCTACATGCAAACGAAGTTCGGAATTTCATTAAAAATGCATGAAGATTAATAAAGATAGGGCAATTTCTCTTACTTTTCAAGAAGAAAATACATCCTGTGTAAGATGCTACAGAATTTCTTTGAATTCAACCAAGCATAAATCAGATAACCTTGAGAGACAAATTATGTAACTTAGCTCTTAATTTTCTACATGAGAAGGAAGAAAATTACGGTATTGTCTTTTATTCCTTTCTATTTTTAATAAAGGATACGCTATGATTGTGTCCACTTCAGTCAGTTTGTCCCTGTGATACAGCACAAACACAAGGCAGAGCGTAAAGATGCTTGTGATGTGGATGCTCAGAGATATCAGGAACATAAAAAAGAAACGGTAGTTGCGTCGACCAATACAATTGTTCACCCATGGACAATGATGGTCGAATGTCTGCAAAGTTACATAAGAACAGACATAGTAAGGACATGATTTAAAGACCCTTTACGAATAATGTACCCATACAAATCATACATACAGGATTACAAAAATTTCAAATGTAAGTTCTGTGGGCTAGAATAATATTTCTCAAACTGTAACCCACGGACAAAAATTGTCTTTGATGTGTAGCTCGATGTACTGCAATGCTAAATTATTATTTAGTAAAAAATAGGTATTTGTGTAATACACTGCGATTCTTTAATTTAAAATGGATGAAGAACCATGATCCACAGATTCGGTAATTACTGGCATAAAATGGACAATTCATAACCTCAGGTCAACTTGATGGGAAACTAAAATGTTATAATTACAACACTGCCTGTTACTTTCAGTGAGTCCCCCCAGCTGCTGACAAAATGAATAATGAAAATCATCTGAAAAGCTTTCCATTAGTAATTAATTTATAGCACTGATCATTATCAAGAAGTCTTCCAGCCACTACAAGGGCATAATGAGCACTTGAAGTGTTTTATAACACTACGTTCTTATTATTAAGTACTTGGGAATTTAATAGTGTCATTAGCCTGTGTTTTTTCTGATAAGTTAGTGGACCATAAAAGAGCTATTAGATAGCCTATATCATCCAAATAACGGAAAGTAAAATGAATCCAATAGTAATTCGAATTTTTGTATAGAAGTTGTAAGTAGATCTGATAACAATAACAAGGAAAACATTTTTTATAGATTTGTTTGAAGTATAACTAGTTCAGAAATTTGTTAAGAAATCTGGTAAATCACCTCATGCTGTTGGTATAACAATTTTAAAATCTGATAAAGACATTATTCAATGTTTGAAAGATACTATATTTATAGTGTATTTTTTTATAAAGAAACTCAAAATTGTTTATGTGAGGATATACAAAGACTGCTTTTAAAAACAATAATAAACTCTTTATGGTGGTTTAAAAAACTTAAAAAATTCTTTAAATTGGTCCTCACTTTCAAGAAGTTTGAGAAGCACGGATCTAGAAGATACTGTCTGCCATGTAATCCATGAATGTGATCCATTAATCCTCACAAGGTATCAACCGTTTGACATCATAAATCCGAGGCAGAGTATACCATCAAACAGGAGTGTGAATCTGCCTCTGAAACTGATTTTTGTTTCAGTACTATTAATTAATTCCGTTTTTGATGTAAAAGAGGTAAGTACAGAGGGCTCATTTGGGTTAAAGTATTTAGAATGATCTAACTCACCTATACTTCTACATAAAAAAAACTGATGGCGCATACTCTCTCATGTATGTTGTGTGTTTTGCAACAATTAAATTATTTTATCATGTTGTGAATGCTACTCCCATTTATAGTGTATTTTTTTTAACTATCATGGAAATGACACACGTAGGTGAAAGCATTTTACTATGTAGGTCCAAGTAAAATGGTAAATATTAGTTCTTTGAAATGCACACAAATATTCTATATATTCCTAAAAGTAAAATATATTAATTCTTTCATAAACTGTGTTACCAATTTTGTAACACAAATTCACGTAAAACAGTTATTCGTAAATTGTGATCATTTGTAGGCTAATTTGGTATTTATATTTAACAAAATCGGATTTAAAAGTGGCGTAAATATTAATAGATATCAGTGGTTTATGCATTTTCTATTGTTAAATAACTACTAGCACTATGAAATCAGACTGGTTGAAGAGGAAACTGCAAAATGTTTCTCTGGTCATTCACCCTTGCAAAACAAAGGAAAATTAGAACTAATAACTACAAATTCTTTGTGAAAGAGTGATTAGAAATGATTGATGACTTGCATGTTGGATAGCCATTTATGGTGATTTTTCTGTGCTGAAAGTGCTAGAACTTCGGTGAAAATAACAACCAAAAAGAAAAAATAATTCTGCAAATAAGTCTTTTAAAGAAATTGTCTTTTGTTCAGTATAAATTATGTAATTTCATTTTTTCGGTTTATTCTACAAAAAAAAAGTCTGCTCTGATTTGGTGTAGATCACCATTTTATGTTGTTCCTTTCAAATGAAGATTCAATTGGAGAAAAGTTTTCCGGGCTATGAGGCCGTGATCCATTGGTTGTGTGACCAAACGTTTCATTCACTGCTGCGGTGAACATCTTCAGTGGTGTAGATTGCTGGTGTGGCTGGTTCTACTGCGCGTGCCGATGACAATCTGCGCTGGCTGCATCGTTGTATATAATAGTGAACTGAAGATGTTCACCGCAGCAGTGAATGAAATGTTTGGTCACACAACCAACGGACCACGGCCTCATAGCCCGGAAAACTTTTCTCCTATTGACACCGGCTGTGAAAGCCTAGACTCTAATAAAAGATTCAATTATTTACTATAAAAAAAAATATCAGTATTTAATGTGCATCATTCCCAGATAAACTGATTTGTAGATACGAATATGAACAAAATGTATTCAATAATTTAGGAGATATTTCTACACAAAGACACCACGCTCGAAAATATATATATTTTTGTTTGGAATTAGGGATGATAAAAATGTATAGCTCCGTGAAAATATCGAAATATTTTTTGGAACACCAAAATACTCCCTCTCTTTAATATTACTGTAATGGGAAAATAAAAACAGTAACAAAATGCAGTATTAATTATAGTACTTCAACTTAATGTTTGAAATTCAATGTCTGATGATTCAAACACTCATCACATTATAATCACAACATTCAAAACACTGATGCCAACTTAACTGACATACCTCAATACAAACATTGCAGACACTACAATGAGAACAGCGTGGTGGCCGATAAAACTGGCAAGTAACGCACCACTTCATTCGAACGGTTATACCATTAATTTCTACATTTTTATACAGTGGTGCCCTGAAGTCATCCTCCCTGTCCTCTTCTGGGGAAGCTGCCGACAAAAGGAATAATAAAAATTAAAATGCAGCACATTTCCATCTAGTCACTCTTAGTGGTTCTGCTAAATCTATCTCGTAGAGCAATTTATCAAGAACATAAATTTATTTAAATAGTTTTAAACCACAAGCAGGCAAAATGTATGTCACAACACAAAAACTCTGTGATCACCGTGAAGTCTGGCAATGTAAAAGAAGATGTAAGGAGAAAAGGGAAGAAAAATATTTGTTTATTCCGAAAGGTGAAAATGTTACGTGCCTCCTGAGTTCAAAACTTTTGCTAGAGGTACGCCACACAAATGTAATACAACAATATACAAAAGTTCATGCAGATCACTGCAATATGAAAAGTAAGCAATAGGCTCATTTTATTTATTTTTTTGAGAGAGAATTAATTCCAACTATATTTTTAATCTTGGGGTGGGGTTATCAGCTTGAGCCTTTACAGGCTGGTATCTGTTTATTATTATGCATGTTAATAGGTTCTATACTTATATTGTGATCTTATATATGTACTCGTATGTAAATATCGGTGTTTTGGATTTCTTTCATTAAGAAATTTATTGTGTGTGGATTGATTATATATATTTGTTTATTTATTTAACTACAGATACTTTTATGATGTGAGGCGAGAAAACAGCGGGTTACTGGTGGCCCGCTCCCTACGCAGTCTGCGATGCACAGGCTGTTAGAGGTACAGCATAGTAGATCCTCAGTCACCATATGGCATTCACTGTAGTCACAAATCTTGTTACGAAAGTCTTGATTCAAGTGTACAAAGTTAGTGTATAAAGCTTAGTGATTATTGTGTATTTAAGTAACGCCTACTAACAATAATTTTCATTGTGTGAACATGTGTATATGTACAATATGTACATAAAAGGCGGAAGGTCGTGTGCGAAAAACAAGATGTATATTTTGAATAAAGTTTCCAAACAGACCTGAGTCTTCTGCCGAAACAATTTTATTAGAAGACTCACTAATGAGATTTCAAGAAACAGGCTACATACGGGAATAAATCGAGGGTATCAATGATGTGAAACTTCAGAGTGTTGTTCATTTGTTTATCAGAAGATATCAGTCGCATGTGGCGCAAATGGGGGCCATTTTCAGCAATGACTATGAGCATGGTAAGTCCAAATTATTCAACATTTATGGTTAGTACTGTTATGTACTGTAGAAGTGCCAGAGAAATGGTTACACACTCGCAAGAAACCATGCTAGCAGTGGGCCACAAGTCACCCACCGTTTTCTCGCCTCATGTCATAATAATGTCTCTATATATGCTTTAAGTTAGTATTACGTTAATTATTTTCCCTCAAAATATTTTATTAATTCAATATATTGCTAAAGGCTATTTTTAGAAGAATTTAACAACTTCACACTCATTACCGATTTCTATAAAATCTCAATCGAATGTTATAGAACACAAAACGAAGATTTGTGTTCTATACATTACAGACTGCGCTATGCCTTTTGATTATAATGTTTGGATTCATTCTGGTTTTGTTCCGATATACATATCCCTTGCAAAAAAACAGTTATATTCCTTAATTTTGTAAAATGGCCACGAATTGGAGACTTGAAGAACCCAGACAAGCTGGGACTTGCAACAACAAGAAACTTCTACGTTACAACTGATGATTACCCTTGGAATGTGGTATGTATTGCCATCATCTTTAATGAGCAACTCTGAATGCCAGGGCATTATAACATTCCAAGAATCATCCAGACACAAAAATCACACTGTGACAAAATCGCTATTACTTATCACAGCGATTTTTCCGGAGCTGTCACAGTTTGGAGCTGTGATGGCAAAATGCTGTCACATCCCGCCTCTAGAGTGTGCATACAGTTTTGTGTTAAAAACAACAACTCCATTGAAGCATTTAATATCTTACAAACAAAATGATAAGCATATGAAGATGATCACTTAAGCTGTATAAATATTCATATTATTTTGGTAGAATTAATTTAAAAAGTGAATTGATGATCTTCGACCAGCATGACCTTCATCATCTTGCACTGACCAAACAATTTAAAAATCGAAAGACTTGTAGCATTCTAACTTGTAAGGAAATCCAATCACGTAAAATGGCACAGATTTCGTGAATAGCATTATAACAGAATATAAAAATCTCTCTTCTAATGTTTAAAAATCTTGATATTTACTGATCAGACCTCATATTACTATTATTACTTACAAGCCAAATTAATCGAAGTACAAATATTTTAATCTAAAATTAAAAAAATAGGGGAAAAAAAAACTATTCAGACAAACTATTATCCAATACAGTAATATACTAGATTCTCTGGTAATCCTCTTCATCAAGTACTTTATTATATTTTATGTTCTCTCATCATTACTGGTCCAATTTTTATAAATTATTTTTCAAGTACATTATTGCTACACAAATCCATATCATTGTCCTGCACTGTAGCCACGTTATCTAAGACGTCGGTGTCTTGGACTAGTGGTACAGACCCAGAAACAAAATTTGGGCCACCTGAATTTCCAGAGTGCACATGCAATATGTTATAACTAGAACTTGGAAAATTCAAGTGGCCCAAATTTTGTTTCTGGGTCTGAACAAAGTGAGCACTGCACAGTGGGCGAAATCATGAATCTAGCAGGACAAAAATAATTTTGGCCACCTTTGAAGATGTAAGTAAAAATGGTTCAGTATTACTCTAAACATATCACCCTATCATGATTCAGTCTTTAAACAAGAGTAATCTAAAATAATAGTGTGTGGTAGAGCCTCAAAACTGAATGTTTAGATGCGCACTTCGTGTCTGGTGTCAAACTATTATTGTCATTGTGAGTCAGATAAAGTAGTGGCTGCAAGGAAGTGTGAACAAGAGGAAGCTCCCACTCCTACTGGATTTTGAAGATAGAAATATGTGTAACTTTTTGATATAATAACTATACATATACTGAGAGCTGTGTGTCTATGATATTAACAAAGTGCGCCACTTGCACTTTTTTAAGGTATTTGTCATTTCTTCCAAGGTGATTAACAAGACAAAAATCCTGCAACCAGGACTCGCCTTATTCGAAAAGAAAACGTCTGTCGGCATTATACCAAATCGACACAAACGGACCAAAACCTCAATAAAAACTATAAATAGGATGCTAATTTAAAGATACTGAATCAATTAAATAACTGAATTCAATTTATAAAAACTTAATGCCTCGACCTTACAGAATTAGGCTTAAAGTAAAAGTTAAATTTCTTACATTAAATTCGTTTGCTTAACACCAGGGATTTTAATGCTTTAATAATAAATATTAAATAATTATTATTTACTATTATATAAAAATTCAGAACAAGAGAAGGTTTACAGTGAATGATGTATGTAATTATGTGAAGGGCAAATTAGAATACTACAAAACTGTAGTGATACTATTGCAAGAAAAATTACAAAACCGAAAATCTGACTTTCAGATATTTTGAAAGCAATGTGGTAGGAAATATGACAGGTATGCTAAAATTCCGAAAATGTTTCAATTCAGAAATAAATTTCCCAGGAGATTATTACGTTCACGTAGTACCACTGAGCCTACTTGCAAGTCAGCTGTCACTGAGGAATGTAGGGATGCAGCATCTGTAATAAAAGACAGAAGGAAAACCACTCCGAAAAGGGCTACAGAATATAAAAAGCCTATATTTCACCATGTTCGCCACAAATACCTTATATTCCTGCAGTACTATCATTTTATTAGAATATAAACTCACTAAACAGCGATACATCAATATCTGAAAAACTGTTATATAGAAACCAAGTTATTAACTTTGTCTAAATGCACCCCCTCTAATAGGATAGTTTCTCTTACACAAACGTAATAAGACTTTGTATACAGAACAAATATGCTACTTGTAACTACTGTACAAAGTTTCATGAAAATCTATTACATAGGCAGGAGAAAAATTATTAATTTGTCTAAATTCACCTCCTATAATGGGGTAGTTTCTTTCACACAAATGTAATGAGAGTTTATATATAAAACAAATATGTTACCTGCAACCAGTGCTTTTATCTGGCAGAATGTGCCAAAACAGCGTTCCGTCACCTTTTTGTTGTATTTTTCATCATGGAACTGATAAATATATTAATAAATTATGTTTCAACATAAGTTTTCTTTGAACTCTGCTTAGGCCTTGAAAGTCTTGAAGTTGGACGAAAAGGAGGTTAAAAACGACAACATTCCTATGCATTGGACAGTAATCATCTCACCGTCCACTGTAATATCGTCCCACCTCTGGCAAACTAGCGAAAGTGACAAATAAGCGATCCTGCATGTATGGTCCATATTGTACTATACTCTCTTTCTCTTCTCGCACAGCTCAAATGCAAGGTCTCGTCTCCTCATCTATATCAGCACTGTTATTCAACAATCAAGAATTCTCAGAATATTCGTTATGTGGGTTGTTGTTGTTTAGTTAACTGTCCGAAGTAGAAAAAATAATGGGTCTTTATTTCAAATAAAAAATTCGCGATCCACACAGACTAAATAAAAGAATGACCACGCGATAAACTGAAATTGATAAATCGAGCTGCAGAAATTATCACGATGTATGACTGTCATTACACTTCATTGGCCAAGACCTTGCATTTGAGCTGTGCGAGAACAGAAAGAGAGTTTAGTACAATATGGACCATACGTGCAGGGTCGCTTATTTGTCACTTTCGGTAGTTTGCCAGAGGAGGGACGATATATTCTAAAGAGTTCCACACCTTTTTCTCCAGAAGAAAAGCACTGCCTGTAACTACTGTATAAAGTTTGAAGAAAATCTGTTAGGTAGGAGAAAAGTTGACAATTTTGTCTAAATTCAGTCCTTACAATGGGGCAGTTTCTTTTACACAAATGTAATGAGAGTTTATACACAAAATAAATAGGTTACCTGTTAACTACTTGTATAAAATTTGATGAAAATTTGTTAGATAGGAGAAAAGTTGATAATTTTGTCTAAATTCACCCCCTATAATGGGATAGTTTTTTTTTTACACAAACATAAAAGAAGACTCTCATTATGCTACTTGTAACTACTGTACACAGTTTCATAAAAATCTGTTAGATAGGAGAGAAGCTATTAATTTTGTCCTGCCAGATTTTCGTTTTGGACCATTGTGCACTGGTTGGAATCTTCAAGGGGGAAAAATTCTCTCGTGAAATTTCGGCCAGTGTATGGGACCAAAGTCCATCCAGTGTCATGAGAAATTTGAGGAGCTACAATAAGTAGCCTAGTGTAATAATCCAGATTCGTAGACCAGTTATTACAGTTGTGGGGAATCATCGTACGAATACTAACCACCCATACTGGTTAAATGATAGTTAATCTCTGTTATAGCATGTGGACTTGAGGCCAAAAATCAGCTGGTTGATCTTGGCTCTCCATGGGTTACTGTGTCATGGATTATTAATTCATACCACTAATAGAAAAACTGTATATAAAATTTCTCAACCAATGTACTTATCTGCCAAAATGGTGAAAGAAATTTAATAAAAATCTATGAAATAAAAATGATTTGTGCTCACCTCTTGGAATGACTCCTGGATCCATGAATGTGGCCAGTGTGAAATTGGCAATCACAAATAATGTGATCACGCCTTGGTATGCTGGAACCCATGGGTATTGTATGTAATAACGACATCTGCAAAGAAATCATAAAAATCAGAATGTAAAAACAGTAATATCATAATAAAATATTCACTATTACTTACTTACTTACTTACAAATGGCTTTTAAGGAATCCGAAGGTTCACTGCCGCCCTCACATAAGCCCGCCATCGGTCCCTATCCTGTGCAAGATTAATCCAGTCCCTATCATCATATCCCACCTCCCTCAAATCCAGTTCAATACTATCCTCCCATCTACGTCTCGGCCTCCCCAAAGGTCTTTTTCCCTCCGGTCTCCCAACTAACACTCTATATGCATTCCTGAATTCGCCCATATGTGCTACATGCCCTGCCCATCACAAACATCTGGATTTAATGTTCCTAATTATGTCAGGTGAAGAATACAATGCGTTAAAATATTCATTATACAGATGAAAAATATTTACTCTAAAATAACAACAGCTGGTGTAACTTTTACTTCACGCAATGGTCAATAAAAAAAATCAGAGACAGATAATGTAATTAAATAAGTTGCCGCAATGTTAAATAACGGATTCTACAATGAGTCTCAGAGTTTTTAAATTCGTCATTTATTTATTTAATGATCACAATAACAAAGGAATTACGTAATGAAAATGGCTGAGAAATACTCAGAAAAAACTTCCACAGCAACTTTGTCCAACACAAATCTCACAGAATCTGCCTGGGATAGAAATCTAAATAGCTGAGCTACTATGACTTGCACAGCATGAAGAAAGAAAAGTGAAGGAGAAAACAAAATACCGAGTAAACCTCTTCCACATAATGCTTCGTCCACCAAAAATTTAACAGTATCTGCCTTGAATCCAAACCTGCCTATCTGAGATCTGAGTTTCATCTGGATTGGAATGGAGTAATGGGAAATGAAAAATGACGGGGGGAAATTTAAGTATTCTAAGAAAACCTGCCCCACAGTCAATTTGTTTACCATAAATATCTCAGAATCTGCTTGGGTACGAAGTGTGACTGAATTATGACTGGAGCAGGATGGAGCAATGGTGGAAGGAAACAAGACAAATCTAAACTGTAAACCTGCCTACAGCATCCACTCTGTTCACCAAAAATGTACAGTATGAAATTGGAATAAAAATCTAAGCAAAGGCTGGATTAGGACGGAGCAATGGTGAAATGAAAATGGCAGAGGAAACAGAAGTAGCTACTCTAAGAAAACATCCCACATATTCTCTATGGCAAATCTCCTGCATATGAGAACCAATCGGAGATGGCTGTGGTGTTGTATATAGATGGCTTGTGCGAGAGAGTGATGTCACAGTTTCCCGCTGTGCTAAATATTTATCACGTTGTAGCTCCTAAGATAGTCAATCAATCTCGCTGTAATTGTTATGATTGATAGGTGAATGTCTGAGGAAAGCACAGAAAAAATTTCGAAGTCAAAATATTTTTTGGAAACAGAGAGAAAAAATAGTAACTTCGAAGAGATCTATTCAAAATAGAAATTTACACCTTCAACAGTTGGTCAGCAGCAAACTTGTTTGTTTTTCACGTTAGATGGGGGGAGGGGGGTCAAAGTGAGAGAAATGTTGAAAAAGAATGGAGATAACTTTCAAAACTTACTGCTACTCTAAATCTTAACTGGTTTCCGAGTTATGGCGAGTTAAACAACTGTTCTCACTTCATCAAAGGACTCAAGACTCAGCCTTTTTTCTGTTATAAGAGGAAGAACAGTGGAATATTAAAGAAAAGAAAATAACTCGTAAACTCTAAATATCAATTGTATATGGTCTGCGTAAAACACAACCTTCTATCTCTCTTTTATCACTACCACTTGCTTTACTTAACGACAAGGTGTAACAGAAATATTCTTTGAGCGGCCATTCGAAATGCCAGATAACAGTAACATAATACACTAATCAGACATCAGATATATATATATATATATAAACAATAATTGTTCTTCCTTTGGCACATATCATCAAGTGAGATGTACTGCCTGATAATATATATCGTCCACACCTGTGGAGTAATGGTTAGCACGTCTAGCCGCGAAACCAGGTGGCCTGGGTTCGATTCCCGGTCGGGGCAAGTTACCTGGTTGAGGTTTCTTCCAGGGTTTTACCTCAACCCAATATGAGCAAATGCTGGGTAACTTTCGGTGTTGGACCCCGGACTCATTTCACCGGCATTATCACCTTCTTCTCATTCAGACGCTAAATAACCTAGATGTTGATAAAGCGTCGTAAAATAACCTACTAAAAAATTAATAAATATCTCGGCGAGAACCTCATGCTCATGCATTAGAACTTGAACTATTTGACATCCAATAATAATCCGTGGCGCTACAGCCCACGAAGGGCCAAGACCGACCAGCTGGCTGCTGGCCTCACAGCCACATGCCGAAGCAGAGGTGGACGATCATACAACCAGAATGGAGATTTTATTTTTTTTATTTTATTGGGTTATTTTACGACGCTGTATCAACATCTAGGTTATTTAGCGTCTGAATGAAATGAAGGTGATAATGCCGGTGAAATGAGTCCGGGTCCAGCACCGAAAGTTACCCAGCATTTGCTCATATTGGGTTGAGGGAAAACCCCGGAAAAACCTCAACCAGGTAACTTGCCCCGACCGGGATTCGAACCCGGGCCACCTGGTTTCGCGGCCAGACGCGCTGACCGTTACTCCACAGGCGTGGACCAGAATGGAGATATCGTGTGGTTAGCACGATGAGCCCCCCAGTCATTATAGCTGGTTTGCGTAACTGGATTTCGCTACCTATCATAGCTCCCCAAGTGCATCACGATGCTTGGTGGGCACCGGTCCCATACACTGGCCGAAATTTCATGAGAAAATTTCTTCCTCCATAAGGACTCGAACCAGCGCGCATTCCATAACGCGAGTCCTAGGCAGCATGCCCTAGACCACGACACCACAGCGCACGACATTTGACATCCAAAATAAAACATATTTGCGTATATCAGGAATGACAGGATTGGAATTCTATCGTGTGCTGCTGGAAAATTAATACCGAATCTTTCGCCATTTCGGTAGTCGCATTGTTGCATTTTTTGGTTCTACTTATACTTATGAACAGGTCTTCCGCAGATTAAATTATCAGAAAAAAACAATATGCGAAGTAGAGGTGCTTATTCACATTTGGTTTCTTTATTGTGTACTATGCACTGGAAGAAATGGTGAATGGGAGAAGAGTTTATGGGCAGAAGAATATATCTGATGACAGACGACATTAAGATATATGCATCATATGAGGAGACAAAGAGGAAGACAGAAAATAGGAAAGACTGGAGAATGCTGGGTTTGTAGTGAAAGACCTGCCATTAGGCAGAACACTATGAATGAATGAATTGTATATTAGTTGAAGACGGAGCCTGAATTTGACAAGGTTGTCAGAAGGAAATGCCACAGTGCAGATGGCAGTTTGCAGTAAAAGAAAGAATCAGGTAATCAGATCCGAATTTCATTACGATTATAACACAGAAATGTTTGGTTCGTTCCATAATTTAACAGAATGTATTCTGAAAACATTATGTATACTGGGTGTTCAGTTCAAAGTGTCTCATGGCTCGCTGTATGTCGTCATGTGGCTAGCCGATGAGCTTAGAGAATTCAATATTCCTACATCTCCGCAAAGGCGTATTACCTATATGCAAGAGAAGTTGCCTACCAAGTACGGCGTTCATTCTGAAGAGTACTTACCGATACGTACGGTAACGCCTGCAGTGGCAGGAATGTGAACTGTTTGGAAACACGTACTGAGGTGAGTTTTTTTCTTACTGTCGGGATATGGGGAGAGGGTTAAGACGATTACTTACGTATTTGTTGACATTAACTTAGACGGTCAACATGGACACGGAGCATTTGATTTGTGTTGTGGAATGTTGCCGTACGCAACCGATGATAACAAATACCCTGGGTACGACTTGCCCGCGCAAAACACAGTTCGAAAGAGGTTATGGTAGCACACAGACCGTACAGACCGCCATCTTTTGCTACGACCAAGTTATACCGTACACGTTCTTAAGTTCAGATTGAACGCTTGATTAATAGGAAACTTCTCTGACATAAAAGCTGAAACTCGCTTCAAATCGCTGACTCACCAACAGTGACGTCATGACACACTTTGAAATGAACACCAAGTATATACAGGGTGTACCGTAAGTAATGTCATTAATTTCAGGGGGTTATTCTTTGAGACATTTCAAACAAAAAAAGTTTAATACAATTTTGATAATGAATGTAAAAGTGAAAGTAATATTTTTAATTCCACAATTGCATTAATTTTAGAGATGTTATATTGATTCTACTGCTAGATCTGTTTCATATTATAAACTATCAAAATGAAAAATGTGTTAATTAAATCGCAAGGTGATAGTGTAAGGAATACGCCACTGAATGTTTACAGCAGTGATCGCCAAAAGCTGTGTCGCGACATATGCCCCTGCCTCCACTGAAGTGTAACCATGGCATCATACCGCCTCCCTCTGTTTATAGCCATCACTTCGATATAAGACAAGACATTTATCAGCAGCGGACGTACGCATGTAATGTTACAAGTGTGTAGGATAATATGTTTCGATGTCTTTTCGAAAACAGATAGTAAGTAAAAACTTAATTTTAAGGAGCATGGGAGGAAAAGTATTTATTTTGTGCAGATGGCAAAAATATGAGATAATTTGTTGTAAAATTTTAAATGAAGTATAAAAGAACAATGTACGTTGTCATTATTTTTTTGTTATGAAGACTACCACGCCCTTACCTGTAACTTGAATATTTTATTAATAAATAAACAATGAAAAGTATCGGCTTCTATGTCTTAATCAGAGTAAAATACTTCGACGTTTTTTAAGTATGTAGTCAATGTAGTGTAATTTACAACTTCGTGACCAGCCTGGCAAGTTCTTCTAATTTCAAATATCTGCTGATGTAAAGTACACGTTCTTTTTATGGTAAATAAGAAAATTTATTTATTTCATTTCATTAATAATACAGAGTGCGTCATAAAGAACGGATGAATTTCACATGGCAAGAAAATTGTAAAGATTCATCAAATCAAAAATTTATTGTTATCAACATGTTCACCAATACATGCAGTTTATTTATGGAAAACAACATTATCCATATGATGTCCTTGGCTTTCAATACAGGCATCGAGGCGTTTCCTGATGTTCGCCATCACTTTCACAGTCATAGCTGGTGCAATTGCCACGATTTCTTCACGAATCGCTGTCTTCAGATCGTCCAGTGTATGTGATCGATGTTTACAAACTTACGCCTTCAAATGGTCCCAAAGAAAGAAGTCGCAGGGCGCGAGATCTTACCGTAGCCTCGGACAATCTCAGTGCAATAGAATTTCGTCCAGGTGATTTCTTCTTTAATGTTGAACCTGTGATACGAAATGAAGCCACCCACCGCAAAATTGTATTCCGAGTTGGAGTCCTAGCGTGACATCCGATGTCGAAATGAGTCCTGAGTGGCGATCACAGACTCTTCATTTTTCAAAAATGTCTCTACGATGAAAGCAAGTTGTACACCAGACCAACACCATATTCTCAACTGAAACTGCATTCTATGGCTGACCCAACAGTCGTGGTCCCCCTCACTATATCTCTCTCCTCGTTGCGTATCGATAGTTTGAAATCCATCCGTTCTTTCTGACGCACCCTTTACAAAAATAATGAATAGGAAGATAAAAAATTAACATGGAAAAAAGTGTGTATATTTAATAAGTAGAAGAATATTATATTGCTTTTGTTTTTTGGTCACACAGTCCATCTCTGCACGTTATTCACTGCATTACCTGAGGAGATACCCATTCCACCCCTCTCCCTGCGATAGTGGTGTGCGGGTTGCATTTCTATTACGTTACAATTTCGTGGTGTTTGGTAACCACTGGTTTACAGTAAAAACTCCGACAGCTGCATGAGGGCGGGTAGGTAAAGCGACGAACAACAACGGAACAAGGACATCAACGTAGTCGCGCATGGATTCAATGACTTCTGCATGCCTGAACTAGGAGGAATGTGTATTGTAGGAAGATCAAGACTACGACGGCAAGAAGTCGTGGTAAAAGACCTCAAGAGTTTTGGATGTAAGAAGGTGGAGAAAAGTGGCAGATAACACAGAAGAATGGCGCAGAATTAAGAGCGAGACCATGGTCTATGAAGTCACAGACGATGGGAAATTCTGTTTTAATTTTAATTACAATCGTTATTATAAAAGTCACTGCTCCAGCGTGACAGTCACGTATCAAGTTTTAATTACGTATAATTTTAGGTGGAAGTTGCGTACTGGTTAAACCATGACTCACTGTACTACTAATTATCACATGGCTGCCCATTACTCACAGCACTATAATGACAATGTACTTCCCTTAGTTCACAAGGAAAAACTGTTCCTTTAAGTTACATTTTTATTAAGGATATGTTTCTAGAGATAAAAGCAACAGCCATCCGTCTCCTTCATGTTTTTAAAAACGTCGTAGGGGATTTAAAGAAATTTCAATGATTGCGTAAAATGTCTATACTCGAATTGAAGTAATAAATTACAATATGTACTTTCTTTAAAACTAGTAGTGTCGTATACTGTGTACATAACCCATATATGATACTCAATATTCCCATGAATTACTGTATGTGCGGAAAACATCAAGGCACATGAAAATAAGAGAGAAAAGAGCGAGCATACCGGAAGCAGCAATTGCTGATTTATTTGTGCATTTTTGTAGATCATGAAATGATAATTACCGAGAGAGATGGCTCACTGATAAAGCGCTGGACTCGCATTCGGGACGTCTTGAGTTTGATTCCCGATGCCGACCAATTTGATAGTTTTTTTTTCCCCGTAGTTTTTCTCGATTGAATATACATAGCTAATTTTCAGTTAAATGCAAATGCCGAATTGGACCCCAACTACCGCAAAATAATACATATAGTGTAACCGGAATAAGTATTCTCAGCAGTAAACTATAGACAGTCCCGATATGAACTGGGACTTAAAACCGCTATAGCCTAAATAAATACATAAAACTAAAAAATGACAACTGCGTGTTTTACACAATGAAAATCTAGTAACTCAATTAATTCAAGAGAAACAAAACTTAGTAACATATTTCTGTATCTAAAAATCACAAAAGAAAAGAAAAAAAGAAAATAAAAGTGTAATTAAATATATTGGTAATCTATAACAAAAACATTAGTTAAACTGTCAACAAATTATATGACGTACTTAGACAATTTTCGTTATGTAGAACTATATACAGTATAATGGCTTAATTCAGTGCAGAAATGAACATTTCACGAGCAATAATTTCTCTAATTCATGCTTCTTCAAAGCTCAACATATCGAAGTTTTTCTTCGAAGACAGTATCGCTTAACATCATAAACCATCATATGTTCTTAAAATATTCAATTTATTTTTATCGGCTGGCATATAACTTCCAGTATTGATTTCAACACTGCATTTATACATGAACATGCCAAGGAACACTACAGTGAACAAAGGATACTAGCTTCTCAGATATAACCGAAAATAAATGTAAATATCCTAAAGTTACAACAAAAGAGAGAAGCTCTATAAATTCAAAAAGGTTAATTTTATAAAATGAAGTATGTGATAATACTGTACACAAATATTTTCAAAAATCATGAAGACGAACTCTTATTTAAAACCACCAAAAGTAACTCGAAATATAACTGCAACAGAAGCCAAACAACTTACAAAAAAAGAATAACAATCAAAATTATTTTTTAAATGCAGTGATATACAGAAGTACCACACACTAATTTTGGAGCAAGGTTACGAATATGAATTGAATAATTATTATAATAGTATGCATTTAAATATCCCACATTTATTTTCCACTACAGAAATTCAGGAACACTAAAATCGTACTTTTCTTAAATGGAACAGGAAATTACGGGTTATTTATAAGTGATGTGAGTTGGACCATTTCAATTGCTTGTGATTTACAAATATCGTGAAGTTTCACAGATTCAAACAATTTTCATCTTCAAATTAAAATAGAGTTGTGAAGGGTATATTACTTGTCAAGAAATTTACATATTGCTAAATCCATATAACTGATCAATGAATGAGAAGAGGAGGCGCGACATAATGTCGGATTATACAGTAGCAATGGAACATCTGATTGCTCGACTAAAATTGACTGACGAGATCAAAAACGGATGTCAAAAATTGACTGACAAACTGACTGAACAAACATCTGCCTCAGAGATAGATGCACTGAAGGACTGACAGACCAACTGAAGAGCCAACAGATTGACTCAAGGGCTGGCTGACTGACTGACACAAGGCTGACCAATGGACTCAACTCAAGGGAAGACTGACTGACTTAAGGGAAGACCAAGTGACTGACTCAGGGACTGACAGAATGATCGACTCACTTGAGGGTCTGACAGAGCAACTGACTGAGGATCTGACAGAGCAAACGACTGACTGAGGATCTGACAGAGCAAATGCCTGACTGAAGGTCTGACAGAGCAACTGACTGAGGATCTGACAGAGTGAACGACTGACTGAGGGTCTGACAGAGTAACTGACTGAGGATCTGACAGACCAAACGACTGACTAAGGGTCTGACAGAGCAACTAACCGAGGATCTGACAGAGCAAACGACTGACTGAGGGTCTGACAGAGCAACTGACTGCGGATCTGACAGAGAGAATGACTGACTGAAGGTCTGACAGAGCAACTGACTGAGGATCTGACAGAGCAAACGCCTGACTGAGGGTCTGACAGAACAACTGACTGAGGATCTGACAGAGCAAACAACTGACTGAGGGTCTGACAGAGCGAACGACTGACTGAGGGTCTGACAGAGCAAACAACTGACTGACTGAGGAACTGACAGAGCAACCAGCTGACTGAGGAACTGACAGACAGACAGACCAACTGACTGACGGGCTGACAGACAAGACTGACTGAGGA
The DNA here is from genome assembly GCF_040183065.1 of Periplaneta americana. NCBI lineage: Eukaryota > Metazoa > Arthropoda > Insecta > Blattodea > Blattidae > Periplaneta > Periplaneta americana. Next base: position 31,900,053 of record NC_091131.1, on the reverse strand, counting down.
GCTGATAAAATGACAGACTGAGGGTCTGACAGAGTGAAGTGCTGACACACTGACTGACAGACGGGCTGACAGAATGACCAAGTGACTGAGGATCTGACAGAGCAACAGACTAAAATGCTGACAAACAAAGTGGCCAATTGGAGAGCTGACAGACGGAGCAACAGACTGAACGGCTGACAGGCTGACTGACCAACTGAAGTGATGACAGATGGAATGATTGGTTCGAAGGCTGACAGATGGAATGGCTAATTGAAGAGCTGACAGACGGAGTGACTAACTTATGAAATAACTGATAGGCTGACTGATGTATGACTAAAGAGCTGACAGTTGGAAAAACCGACTGAATGGCTAACAGATTAAATGGCCAAATGAATGGCTGACAAGCAGAATGATGACAGACTGAAGCACTGAGGGATGAGCTCACTACTGAAGGACTGATTTGAGAATGACTGAGTAACTGAAGGCTCATTAACAAGGCAAGCGACTGATGGGCTTACTGATTGAGTGACTGACGACTTTATCACGTGTTTGCTTCTCCTGCTGGTTCCTTGAATGCTGTAATGTAGATTCTCAATTTCCACAGATGGTATTGCTCAGTGATGAAGCTTCATTCACTAGGAAAGACCTCTTCAACTCCCGTAACATATAGAAATCCACCTGTCACACTCTCCATCTCAATCAACCTAATGGAGAAGTGTCTTGGAAGAGGGAGGGGCCAGTGACATGGAATCCATATTCTCAAATTTGACGCCCATTGACTTCGTTTTGAGAACATGCAGAACAGAATTTACAAGATGCATGTTGCGTATGAGTAAGATAGGCTATATTGGCACAGATTTTGATGGTGACACATAAGATCAAGACACAACGAGACATGTTTCAACAGATCCACCAAAACATAATTGACAAGTGCAATATCTGCAAGGACGTTCAAGATCGTCACTTAGAGCAACTGCTATAGCCCATGTACCCAATGTGAGATTCATCATTGTAATGGAATGTCCAAACCAAAAACTAACAGTAATTAATTATTTTTGAAATGGTTTCATAAGCAATGCGAAAAGTGAACAATGACTCCCCTACATAAACTTATTCCATCAGTTTGTAATAGAAATTAATTTACACCTTGTATTTATATTAATTATTTTACTTGAATGTTTAAGTCTTTTCTCCCGCAGATTATGATCTCTCTACTTAAAAAATTGTGTATTAACACACTATACGCGATAAATACCCTATAACTGGCAGTGGTGAAAATAAATTGATTAATATTTATATCCCCATCTACATAATCATCACTATACAAAATAACTAAAGAAGAAATTAAAAAAAAAAAACAAAACCGAATCACAAACAAAACATTATATTAGAAAAGTAAGCTAATAAGCTAATGGGTTCATACCTTAGGCCTCCCCAACACACTAGATAATGAAATATCTTATGTTAAACTGTTAGGTTTTTATATGGATCCAAAATTAGGATGGCACAAACACATAGAAAGTATATGTACTAAATTGTCGAGGGTAATTTTTTTTTAGGAAGTTAAGGCCATTGGTTTCAACAGAAACTCTCAGACAGGTATATTTTGCACTGTTTGAATCTCACATTAACTATGGAATCCATATATGGGGAAGTGCAACAGGAGTCAATAGCATCTTATTACTACAAAAAAGAGCACTGAGGGTAATATTCAATAAAAATACCAAGGAATCATGTAGACTACTATTTCCAGAGTTAAAGGTAATGTCAGTTTACAATCTATTCATTTACAGAATCTTGATATTCCTTAGATCCAACATAGATTTTTATCAGACTAGATCAGATATACATTCCTTCAACACTAGGAATAAAGATAAATTAGATTACACAAGGTGCAGATTGAGTGTGAGCTCAAATACCTGCTTTTTTAATGGCATAAATATATTTAATAAGCTACCAATGGAGGCGAGAAAGTTACCAATAAATAAGTTTAAGTCTTGCATACATAGATGGTTGCTGAACAGACCTTTCTATTCAGTGAGTGAATTCATGGAGTGTGATGTAAATATTGTATTTCAGAAACGTAACCATTTCTTTATATTTTAATTATACCTTTTGTCCCTATATAAATGTTTTAACCTACAGCATACTCTGTTTATCTCTCAATGTTTGTTTTGTTTATTTCTCAGTGTTTGTTTATTGGACTATGTATGTTTATTTGCTTATAATTATTTGTTTACTTGTCTATATTTATTTGTGCTAAGTTAGTTTGTGCATGTGTGAATGTATGTGTGTGTGTGTATACTATCGAACCTGACAATGTCATATCCAGGCCTTGTACACTGGTTTCTGACAAATATTATTATTATTATTATTATTATTATTATTACCCCATTTATAGTATAAATGGACTGTTCGGAAAGGGTCTTGATTCTTCTCGACCAGGGGCGGCAAATTCGTATAGTAAACAGAATAGTCACCATATGAATACCTGTGGAACAGCAACTGTAGTGGGGGAAGCTAAGCGCTCTGAGAGCAGCTATTTCCTAGCCCTGTATCTCGACCAAACACTAGTCAAACACATTGTAGGGTTCTCGTGATGTAGGGTGAATATAATGCCAGCCAATAAGTACGACATAATTGCTATACATATAATGCATTAATAAAAGTAATTTATCGATACTGTATTACTTTTATTATTCATTTTTACTATTAGTAATTATATTATTATATTATTTAATAGAATCTGTTAATCAATTTTAAATTACGCTACGATAATTATTTCTATTGGTATGTGGTTCCATCAATTCCAATCAATACAAAGTGAGGTCTCTTGCAATAAAGGTACACTGAATTAGCATTTAATTACGTGTCATTACAGCGTTTGTATTAAATGCACGAATATAGTTCAAAATAAAAAGTGAAAAAGATAATGGATACCCAACCATGTCAAGGTCATTTACGCACATTCCCTTCAAATATATCTTATAACCTCACTCATTTCACTATCAACTCACTCACTGGAATTACGACACTGACACTGATACTATCCTGATTTCACTAACACTTCAAAAACACTGTTAAAATACTTTGCTCTACTACTATAAAACTTCACTGACACAAACATACTTCACTGACACTATTACACAATTCACTAACACAACACACTTCTTCACTGATACAACACTTCAAATAAAAAAAACATCAATTACACCCTTTAAGTAATGTGATGATGATAATTATGATTATGACCACCATCACCACCTTCATCCTGTCAAGTGTTTGGCCTATTAAGACTTGTTAGTTACAGGCTCTTACTTACTTACAAATGGCTTTTAAGGAACCCGAAGGTTCATTGCCGCCCTCACATAAGCACGCCATCGGTCCCTATCCTGTGCAAGATTAATCCATTCTTTATCATCATATCCCACCTCCCTCAAATCCATTTTAATATTATCCTCCCATCTACGTCTCGGCCTCCCCAAAGGTCTTTTTCCCTCCGGCCTCCCAACTAACACTCTATATGCATTTCTGGATTCGTCCATACGTGCTACATGCCCTGCCCATCTCAAACGTCTGGATTTAATGTTCCTAATTATGTCAGGTGAAGAATACAATGCGTGCAGTTCTGCGTTGTGTAACTTTTTCCATTCTCCTGTAACTTCATTCCGCTTAGCCCCAAATATTTTCCTAAGAACCTTATTCTCAAACACCCTTAACCTATGTTCCTCTCTCAGAGTGAGAGTCCAAGTTTCACAACCATAAAGAACAACCGGTAATATAACTGTTTTATAAATTCTAACTTTCAGATTTTTTGACAGCAGACTAGATGATAAAAGCTTCTCAATCGAATAATAACAGGCATTTCCCATATTTATTCTGCGTTTAATTTCCTCCCGAGTGTCTATATTTGTTACTGATGCTCCAAGATATTTGAATTTTTCCACCCCTTCGAAGGATAAATCTCCAATTTTTATATTTCTATTTCGTACAATATTCTGGTCACGGCTCTACATTATATAATCTTTCCATCTCTTGAAAAGACTTCCTAAGTTTCTTTCCCCTTTTACTTGATAATTCATCATTAATTTAAGTAGGCCTACACTCTCAGAATCCTAGAAGAAGGAAAAGTGATGCGCAACTAACAGCCTCTCCTATCAAAAGGCATCCTCGCCTTCCCCTGTTCCACTCTGGTACTACAGCAGAGGTTCTGGCAATTGAGTCACAGGGGTATAACTGTTCCACAAGTATAGAGAAAATGCTGAACATGCTAGTCTGTCCAGAGACTAATAAGGTGGACTTAACTATTTTTAGTTAGCAATCAATTCAAGGAGCATATACACAGCGTTTGAGCAAAGATGTTCCCCATTACCAAGAAAACTGGTTGGCGGGCGGGAATGATGCGAATTCCGGCATTATGTCTTTCTTGTTACAGCAGATTCCAACGGCTCTGAAGTCAATATTCAGTGTGTCTCTGTTGTGTACGTTAATGTTGTGATGTACAGTATAGAACAACGCATTTTTATATGCGAGACTTTCGTGAAATATACGTGAAAAACGTGTTGCCGTAAATTCAGACGTTTTCTGGATGGTCCTGTACCAAATAAGAAAACAATATTCAAACTTGTAAAGAAATTTAACGAGACAAGCTCAGTTCAAAATAAGAAGTGTCGTGTGAATAAACGGGTCTTAACTGGAAACATTAGATGAAATAGGTTTTTGATTAGAATGAAGGCTTCAAAAATCTTCATGCAGATTAGCACAGGAAATAGTGCCAAAAATCTCAGTTCAACATGCCACTAAATTGTTGAAGTTAAAACCATACAAAACTTGTGTAGTGCATAACATAAGTGAAAATGAACTACAGAAAGTGTCCAGAAATGTGCTGAAGCGATGTCAAGCATGCTTGAATGCCAAAGGTCACCATTTCCAGCAATTACTACAATAACGTAAGCATTTTATTTCAGTATTATGAGTTTTATTTTGCCGTTTGGCGGGAGACAGGCAACCCGTATAGCATGCGGAGGCCACATGCTACAGGTAGTGAGTGAACATCTTGGCTCGAACGCTCTATACTTGCTTTCAAAGTTATACAAAACATTCCACGGTAAAAAAACTTTGCAAATTACTTGTCGAAAAAAACTCTTAATACGTACAATGCATAGCCTATAACCAAATGGACACTAGAGGTGCGCTATGCATAGACATTTTGCTAGCCCGCGCTACGAGCGTGCTAAACTAGCCCCGGCTAGTACAGCCCCGGCTGATTACTTGTACAGGATTCATATCATATCATGTCACTAATACTGGTTTATGAATACGAAAAACGTTAGTTCACAGATCATCCACCGGAAGCCTGCGCTAAGAATGTCTATGAATATGGCCCAATAAGTTTTACTTGACAAAACAGCAGGAAACATACATACGACAGCTTTATATGCCAAATTTTAAAGCAGAGGAAAGAGATTGCAAGACATTGTCTTCTAAAGTGTGAGGTGTTCTCGAAGCAAAATAAGAATTAACTTTTGGATTCAATCATTAGAGAAGAGGAAGACCAACACTGTGCAAAGGTCCTGAAACTTATGAAAGGAGCTGGGATAACAATCGTAAGTATGTAGGGCAGTACAAAATCACAGATATCTCAACTTTAAGAATAATTACCATACTCATTCACGAATGTTACACAAGGTGATCTATTTCAGTGAACAAATTAACATTGTATACCAAACATATTCTTTTCCTGTAGAAAAATTTACTCCAATCTGACAGGGCACTGTTTTTAAATAAAAGCACACTCCAACTAACTTGATCCAGTCTATGGTCTTTATTAACTAGTGTCCTTGAGTAAATGCTTAGACACACGTTTAAAAACGAAATATGTAGGCCTATCCTAAAGTATCAATTTTCATAATGCCATCACGTGTTAAAGAAGAGGTGTTAACAGGCTCTGTCTGATGGAGCTTAGATCTCACAAATTCTCTCTATCCTCAACTTCAAAATGATTTCAGAAGTACTATAGTTATTGTATTCACACTTATGAAACCACAAACTTTCGTTCAACTGGAAGATTCAAGACAATTCCGAGCTAAGTCTTAAATAGCTTAAGAGCACAGGGTAGCGTCCACATCTGTGGAGTAATGGTCAGTGCGTCTGGCCGCGAAACCAGGTGGCCCAGGTTCGAATCCCGGTCGGGGCAAGTTATGTGGTTGAGGTTTTTTCCGGGGTTTTCCCTCAATGCAATACGAGCAAATGCTGGCTAACTTTCGGTGCTGGACCCTGGACTCATTTCACCGGCATTATCACCTTCATTTCATTCAGACGCTAAATAACCTGAGATGTTGATACAGCAACATAAAATAACCCTATTAAAAAAAAATCACAGGGTAGCTCTACAAATTCTAAGGTCATGCGTTCGACTCCTGAACAGGGCCTTTGATATTTCCACTTGGCCCAATCCTTCTAGCTGCACTGTGGCTCTCTGTAACCAATGTAAGTTCCAAAGAGTTTTCCACTGAGGCAAAGACGGAATGCTCGTAAGACTGACATTCCTGCTGCTACTAATACCAATTGTCCGCAAAGGTGGTAGTCTAGGTCCTGCTAGTCGGCAATAAAGACAGCTTTACTAATATCAAATAGTTTCTACCCCAATACGCGTAATTTTTAAAACAATTCCTCTTCACTTTAACAGCATAAACTTTTACGGTAATGAAATGTCAGGGATACAAATTCAGAAACAAAATTTGGACCACTGAATTTTGTTTCTGGGTCTGTACAATCTCAAGTCCCCCCCAAAAAACTTAATATCTAACAAATAAATATGCAATGTGGTCACTATTCAATAGTGTTCATAATTTAAATTCTTAAAATATAATTGAAATAGAATTAGATATAATTGAAACAGTTGTACAAACAATTTTTTTTTTGATAAAGGCTTCTTTAATGAGACATGTTTCGTGGCTACTACTTCTTCATCATCAGTAATTAACAGTAAGCTTACTTCTCCAAAGAAATAGGGATGCTATTATAGTTAAAACGTATACAAATTTTCCTGGAAAAAAAAAAAAATACACGAGGCTGAGTCAAAAAGTAACCTTACTTAATATATAAATTATAAATCAGACTCACATAGTAGAACGTAATACTACACATATTATATGTAAAACATCTGTATAACAGGAACACTTGCATTGAATATAGTGGGGACTATGTTGAAAAGGGAGGAAGTGTTTGTAGTCTTATTCTACAGATTCAATTATTAAAACAATTATGAAGGGGGGAGACACACACACACAGGACTGACTCAACAACCACAACAAATTAATAGACGCCATCTGGAAAAAAGTTAAGATCCTGGAAGATGAAAACTGGACGAGAGAGTTCAGCTGGATAAAAGCTCATGCAGGATATCACAGGAATGAATTGACAGATAAACTTGTGAAGAAAGCAGCAGTACACGGCTCTAAAATCTGTTATGAGAGAGTACTGAAAAGCCACATAGTAAAAGAGTGGCGAGAAAGGAGTGAAGATCAATGGGAAAGGAAATGGCAAACGGCTACAAAAGGAGAAGTAACCAAGTCTTTCTTCCCACGATAAAAAAATATGCTAAAAATGAACATCTCTCTTACATCAAACCTGGCAGTCCCCTTGACTGGCCAGGGACAGCTCAGGTCCTATTATCACGTTTTCAGATTATGGATAGCCCACAATGCACATGCAATGCTCCAGAGCAAACGGTTGGTCACATTATATAAGAATGTCAAAAATCAGAAAAATTAAGAAATGACCTCAAAAACGAAATTGGGAAGAAAGGTGAAAACGGGTCAGTAACGAAAATTTCAATGATAAATGCTCACAAGAAGGAATTTCTTAAGTTTGCCAACAGCATCGATTTCCAGCTTCTATGATACCCCCAGGAAATAAAGACATACTAGATGGGGGGGGGGGGGGGGAATCATGATATCAAATTGAATTTAAGTTTAATTAAGCACTTATCAGAACACTACTTATTAAATCAGGAAAATACTGTACGAACTTATTGTCAAGATACAGAAATACTAGATGTACTCATATTACGAGACTATAATAGGTGTTACATAGTACAGCAAGACATTAAACTAAGGATGAAATCAATAACAATGTTAAGAATAATCAGCATGTAGTGGGGGGGGACGCACGCACGCACACACACACACACACAGAGTTATTCCTGTAGCAATCAAATGGATGCAATTGATTGTAGACATCCATTTGAGCTGTTGAAAAGAATATGCACATACTACTTTATGAAAAAGTTTGTGCAGTGTTTTCAGTGACATTGCTGACTTGAATAACAACAAAGAATGAAAGAGAGTGAGATGTATTGTGTAACCATAGTCGAATAATACGCCAGCTGTGATGCCTTCAGTTACCTCAATTCATGTTCGTTTCACAAAGCTCTTTGTAATACTATATAATTATGAATGATACAGCGTGTTACTGAAAGTGCCAAACAATGCAAACTGTTCTATGCAATGACAAAAAATATATCGTAAAATTTAATTAATAGAGTAACACACTATACAATAGTACAGGTAACTTCATGATCAATATATGATTTATATTTCACAGAGCTATGTCTCGTGAATGCAAAAGTGGAGATAAGGATATGTCAGACCACAATCCTTAACTTGAAAGACAAAAAAAAATTAACTTTTTTGTTTACATCGAAACAACCCAACCCATTCTACTCTATTCTAGTCTACTCTAGTACTGGTATCTTAAAATTAAACTATCCTAACCCACCCTAATCCGTTCTAACCTAACATCATTTAATCCAGTGCAAATGTGATGCCAGCTTGAACATTGTGACCAAATGAAGAGAAAATGGAATTGCCTAGGTCGTTGGCTAAGAAGAAACTGCCTACTGAAGGATGTACTGAAAGGAACGATGAACGAGAGAAAAGTTCGAAACAAAAGAAGATATAAATGATAGACAACATTAAGATATATGGATCATCTACGGAGATTAAGAAAATACAGAGACTGGAGAATGCTAGGTTTGCAGTGAAAGACCTGTCCTTGGACAGAAAACTATGAATAAAAGGCTACCGTACATATAAGTAGCCTACACTAAGGATGTACTAGGAATAATGTTGCATTACCGTTAGCAAAGTTACGAAAGTACTAGTAGCTACATTATAAGTTATAGTCTAAGCTAGGTATTAATAGACTCTGGCAGAAATATAAGTGAAACAATAGCAATTATATATCTTAGAAATACTGTAGGATATAGAAATAAGAAAAGAAATATAGATTCGCAAAGAACTTAACACTTTTAAATCCAGAGACAAAATAACGGAATTTAAACAATTAACAACAAATACGATCATAATATTGAAAGAGTGACCCAACAGCTATATTACAATACGTAGCTACCTACTAAAAGTTACTTTCAAACCTAGTGTAAATAGTAGAATACTAAAGAAACCTATTCTGTCGAAACTTCATGAGGCTGAAACTTACAGAAAGTCTAACTTAATCTATGATTTTAGGTAACATTTTTTTCAGAAACTGTTCAATTAAATATTCACCTAAATTCCCTATAACCATGATCGATATTTTATGATGAGGCAGCAATTCTCCTACCAGCAATAAATGCGTTGGTATAATTAATTGTAATATCCCTATAATAAAAGAGTTTCGAGATGGATTTACAAAAAGCACACTTATAATACTTTTTGCTATCGCTAACTAGCCCTCTATTTCTCACAAATTGTAGCACGGAGTCAGATTTCCTTCATGCACTTCTTAAAGTTTTCATGACAATATCATAAATAGGAAACATAAAAATAAAAATAACAACAATAATGATAATAATAACACTGCAATTATAAGAGTCCATTTTGTAACAAACATCAATATCTTACAGTAAAGTGTGCTTGTAGGCTATGTAGTTCTGTAGGCTTAGGCTAAATGAATTTTATAAAGTTTAATTTGGATTGGAAATTAGAACTTGTACACACTCAACTGTTTTTCATAAATCAAATACATAAATATGTATATCATAATTGTGTTCCTAGGTACGAATTATACATTCTACAAAACTCTACTGACAGCTACCTGTCAATTCTTCCACCATATGCAAATGTTCAATTCTTAAATGACCAATATCATTAACCTATTAGTCAATATTTTTAAGATGAAACTGGCTTACATTTAACTTTAAATGTGCGAAATGATTAAAAGAAAAGCAAGTAGGCTAATTATGTTATTATACTTCCACAATTACTGAACTTGGCCTATACCATAAACAAACAACTACACAAGATTTAGCGGTTTAATCCAAGTTTTATAACTATGCAAATTAATGTTATAAAAACTTATACTAGAAACTTCAGTGATGTGTTTGAATGTGTAAATATTGTGTACATTTGTTTAAACAAACAAGTGTCATTTACTTCATTTTACAGTTCATCTAGCTACCCCTTTCATATAACGATTAATGCATGAAATAAAAGCGTAATGATTCTTTTCCGTCATTGTATGGAGATTATATATCAATGTGAGATTATATTTAATGGATATATAATAATCAATTTCGATTTGCTACTCCTGAGAGATAGAAGCTACGAATCACTACACAGCTGACAGACTTATGGATACACAAGAACATATGACACATTGCAAATTTGAAAATCGGCTGACAATATACAGCCTACAATTATATTGGATATATTTTCAATTATTTTATGATACATAAGTCAGCAACGTTTATTTTCCCATGTGTATTTTCAGTGGATTGTCGGCTGTCCTAATGGCCTTTTCAGTGCCACCTTGGGTTTTATCACGAGTAAAACTAACTTGCTCTACTTACGGAAAATAGTAGAACAACGTCGTTGTTCCCAACAGCAATACCCAAGCGAAAGTGGCAGGTATATATTTCGTGAAACTATCACATTTCGGCATTATGTTTCTGGAACAATAATTACAGACAAATTAATCGCAAAGTTTTCTGCTACAAGTCAACATGGCCGCACCTATTCACTGACGGACTATATTTCAATGAATTAGGACTTCCGTAAAAGAGTAAATGAAACAATAAGTTGTTTTCACTAGAACTATAAAAGTGCACTTCTTATGCTGTCACATAAAGAAATTTTGGTTTCGATCACTAAGTCCTTAATCAAATAAACCTAATAGCAAGATATTATATACAGCGCTCAGCTTTATAGATGTCATCTGGTCTCTTAATGTATTCGTCCGCGAAATCTTCTTCAAACAGCCTTCAAAATCAGAACCTCTCATTGATATGCATGCCAAAAAGCAACGAGATATAAGGAGTAGGCGTTAAAACAACCAAAATGTCGGAATCATTAAGGTTACTGTCATTATCACACAATTCTAGCTTAAAATAAGTTATTATGCTGTCATACGGTCCTATCGTCTGCACATCTAAATTCAATGGCTTTAATGTACAGCTAACAATACACACTCGTAACAATGATGATAAAATAGCCACTGTTTAGCAAAGACTAATTTCCACATAGTTATTAATCTTCTCTTTATTGACGGTTTCATCAGTGCTAAGGAAAGTACCAGAGAAAGTACTCAATAAAACGTTATATTTTAGATAAAAAGTGAAACAAGAAGCGGATACTTCAAGAGGGCACTATTATCTCTGGAAATACTTTGTAGTATGGCGCTTCACTTAGCTGAGGTCACAGTCCTGTTTTCAATAGTGATTAATGTGAAATATTTATATATGAAATGAAGTGAATGACCTCCCATTCCCACGCCCTTGATTGCAGTTTCTTAAAGTAAAAAATAAACAAATTTAATAGACAATTGCATTTTGAAAAGGAAACGATAAAATTTAATATTCACTATATTACTGCAAATACTGTGTACTGTAGTGTGTTTTGTTTGCTGTCATACGTATAACATTTCGGGGTTACATTTTTGTACAAATTAATAAATAATCCGTGTCTTTGTTTTTCATTTACGGGAAATAAACAATCTGAAAAATAGTGACTAGTAATGTGTGTAAAATGGCATAACACAAGTATATATGAAACATCAAACACAGCTCACCTATTGACAGTGACTAATAAATTTTATTAATTCCTTTTACAGAGTGCAGGATTTAATTGGAAAATCCAATATATACTGGAGTAATAAAACATTCACCCAAAGCAATGCACAGCGAGACCCATTTATTTATTGATCATTTCTGTCTCATATCCTCTGTTGTTCCTATACAAAATAATGTGAACATTTTCTGCTACAGTGTCCATAAAATGTTTATGGAAAACAACTTTCTTAGACTGAACGCCCCTAATATTATAGTTTATTATTTCATAATAAGGACACAGTTTATTATTAGAATCAAAATTAATAGTATAGCACAGCAGTGCACAACCAGTGCCCTGCGGGCCTCATGTGGCCTGTCACTATGTTTGCTGCGGTCCAATAGTATAGTTTCAAACTTAAAATTTAAAAAAACATTTGAACAGACCTGTATTATTAATGACTATAAATTATAGTAATCACTAATTAGTAAGACATTTATGTAAATTGTATTTATTATTGGAGGATGTCTACGGCCCTCCAAAAGAACATTTTTTTTAATATTAGCCCCAGTATTCATAAGGTTGAGCACCCCTGGTATAGCATATAAGCTTAGGCCTAAAGTAGGTAGGTAGTACCTGCGTAGGTAATTAAATAAATTATAGAGAATGGTAGCCTATGAAGAAGAGTGAAGTTCATTCATATACTGTTATTTTCTTCTTTTTTTCTGTTGCAATTAATCACAACTATAATGTCCTTATTTCTGTACAATAAAGTTTACCTAAAAAAATCATAAATTACCTATATCATACAACATTGTTTCTTAATATAATTACATATCCATACAGTTTTCAACATACTGACATGTAACAATAACTATTTTAGCACATTAGAGATTGTGAAATGTTATCAACTGAGAATGACAAAACTAATACAGCGACTTCAATTAGGAATTAAATTCCTGATGTTATAATCTAAATATTTATTATTTTATCCATTTCTCTGAGCAACTGAATATTTAAACCCATAATTATCCTATATAATTTATTATTGTCTTGACAATATGTTTGCTTACCTTCATATATTAATCTGAAATGGTAAATCATATTTCAAACAGTGCTCACTTGTTCTATTTTTATTGTTACAATTTCAATTACAAATTTAAAAAGGGGAATAAATCTTTCGGTATATCCCTTGTAAAACATGCAATTTTCTCGAGTTGTTTTCTCATTTTAAAGGGATATAAATATTAAATAGGTACTTTAATTAATATAAAAATTTGGAATACATCTTTGTGTCACTAGGCCATCTTAGGTACAAGGAGGAGATAGGTAAAAAGCGTATGTTACACTTTATGAAAAAAATTAGAAATTTCAGAGAATTAAAACACAGGCTTTTCGCTTCTACTCTCAAAGAGCTTTCAGTCTAGCTATACAGCTAACCTAAATATGAAATCTGTTGAGAAGTCGAAGATTTTCTTTCTAAGAAATGACAAGTTTAACTTAATAAACGAAACTGAACTGAGACAATATCTGGATAACCACTGGTTATAAATATTGTTAGATTCTCAATAGTTGTACAACTAAATTACATATCCCTAAATTTATTATACCTCATTGTATGCTCAATCAAACATCTGTTGAATCTGAAACTCAAATCTTATTTTATGGAGAAATATTATAGTAGGTATACAGATTACAGTCAGTAAACTTTAAGCTAATCTTGTAAATTAGATGGACATGTTTTGTAAAAATTGTTGTTTAGTCAATTGTCCGAAGACAAGTCTGAACCTCACAAGTGATACAAGAAGGCACCACTTACGAGGCAACTAGGCCAGGAGATAATGGGATAATGTAGCCAGTTCCTTTTCCCATTGTAAGAATTATTCATTAATAAATAATATACCAGCAGTGACGGCTCGTGGGTATTGAATTCAGGGGGGCTGCGTACAAAAATAATTTAAAGATTAGTTCCATGCGCCTTGTCTTGTAGGTTGCAAACTTTTGAATCATCTTCTTATTAAAATCCGATAGGCTATGCCATTTAAAATAATCTTTACAATGGAAAACACAGTTAATCCGGTCAGTCTCTCTTCTCTTATCGTATTTCTAAGATAGGATTTTACTCTCTTCAAACACGAAAAGCAACGTTCTGGTTCGGAAGTTGTCATTGGTATGGTGATAGCTATGCGTAGTAGTTCCACAACTTCTGAAAATGAGGCCTCCAAGTTCTCAGATAGAAGGAACTGCAAGAGCTTGCCTGCGTCACTGATATTTCTGAATTCTTGTCTCTGATACAACACAGTGAGTTCCGTGTTTAGTTTGTCTTTATCGAACATTGGAAAAAGCTTCACACAAATTTTCTTGACACAGAAGAGAAGATAATATCAGATGATCTATGAACTCAAATCGGATGTTAGCTTGTGTGAAAATGAGGTTACACACTTCCTTGCCTGCCGCAACCCTTGTCTGAATCCCTTCGAACTTACGCCGCTTTTTAGGGATTTCATTTTCACAGATCTCGCTGCTCAACAACTGTGCACTGTTCCGTATTGTCTCTATGGCATTAACAATGCTTGATATGCAGAGACGGCCTCGGTAGCATAGTCGGTTGCGAGTTTGATCCCGGCCCAGGTCGATGGCATTTAAATGTGTTTAAATAAGACAGACTCATGTCAGTAGATTTACTGTCATTTAAAAGAATCCTGCGGGAAAAAATTCCGGCACACCGGCGATGCTAATACAGTGAAACCTGTTTAAGACGGAAGTGGCATGGTCCTAATTTTTTTTCCGTTGTGGACAGGTTTCCGTATTATTCAGGTGTGACATTAAAATGGAATATTTTGTCATTCATATACATGAAAAACAAAATGGCATGCCGCAAACTGCAAGAAGTACAAAATATTCCATTTAACACTACTCACATTAAATCAGCTTTCTGTCGCTTATTACGTTGGTGAATCATCTTGATTAAAATCTCATTTTCTGTAGAAATATTATCGTAACTCACTCATTAGTCATTAAACATTACTAAATTTACTAATCTCATTCTATTTAATATCTAACACTATACTCTAATGATGTACTGCATATCACTGCACATTATTAATTAATTGGACTAGAAGTCATCTATTAGAAGCCTTGAATTCTGGTTTATTTAATTTCTTTCCCAGTTCAATAGCTTGCTTTGCAGAACAGATCTAGAAATTGGCTTGTTCTTTGAAAGGTCATGAAGAACCCACTCCCACAACAGTTTATTTATTTTCACATAAACAGTTGCTTTCTGGTTCCTTTTGTGTCACCAATATTGGCCTCACGCCACTCACTCATTATGATCTTTATTTTTTAAAGTGTCACACTTGAGTTTTCCACAACTGTACTTCAATATTAATTCACATAGACTTTGTTTCTAATTTTCCTTTATCTCGATAACTTTTATTTCAATGTTAATGCCACATTTTATGCAACTTTTTTTTTTTTACCTGGAAATCACTACACTTGCCCTCTGTTTAGCTACGACAGCATATGGGTGTGAAGCATTGAAAATCTTTGAAGGGACTCCTCTGCCTAGTCAACAGGGTAATAAAATTTATGACCGACAGGCCAACACACCCTCGTACCCTCTAGAATTTTGCAAAAAAAACTTGTTTTTATCTTAGTGACCTACATATTTCGTATATTTCTTGAAATTACACACTGTTTCAAAATATAGTTACAAAATATAGTGTGTGTCCAAAATATTGTTTCCGTTTTGAACAGTAGCAGACAGTTTCAGTTTCCGCATTGGACAGTTTCCGTTTTATTCAGGAAAAATTACACACAATACATACAAATTTCGCTGGGACCAATAAATTGTTCCGAAATAGACAGGATTCCGGATTATTCAGGTTCCGATTTGAACAGGTTTCACTGTATAACCCCTGCAGTTGCGAGTGTCGTGAAATAAATCATAATTTAATTTTTTATATGCGGATTTGAACCTTAGAAATATCTAACTGGTAATGTTGTAGTTGGTTGTATAATATATCTACATGATACATCAATAAATGCAAAAAACTGAGCCAGAAATTGAATTCAGGATCTTCAAGAGTACGCACCAGGCCACTTGTCTCATTTATTGTGATATTGTTACATGTTTCAGATTCCATTATATTTTGAAAACATTCTAGCAATGGCTCCTTCTTCTCATGAACAACATTTATTGTTTTTATTTTAAAACTCCATCTTGTTGTCCCAGCTGATGGAATTGTCTTTGAAACACATTAATCTAATACAGGCTGTGTGAAAATCGAGAGAAGAAAGCAAGGATACTGGATTAATGAGCAAAAAATATGCGAGCTATGTAGGCTATTTTGTTTAGTGGCTCTTTCCATTATGAGATTCAACCAATGGGCACTTAATTTCACATTTCTCCTGAATTGTTAAGGTACTGAACTGAATAGACTGTAAATATTGTACAGAATTAAACATTATTGCACTTGTTATACTCACAACAATAAAGAAAATGTATTTAAAACTGCGCGCTACTGACAAACAGCTGCAAATTTTGCAGCGCCTGGTAACTCTGGATTCGTGGCAGGGGGCAGCAGGGGGAGGGGTAAAACTACAGCGCAAAGTATCCGAGACGAGACTGGCAGCTCCAGGGGAGGAAGTGGCTTCACCAATCCGTCCTTGTCTCTCGGTTCCCTCTGGCAGCACCAGGGGAGGAAGTGATTGCGTCCATGTCAATGAGAGTGAAATCTTTAAAAAAATTCGCGCCGCTAAATAGAAACTGTATAATAAATATATTTCACGACATAAAACGAGATAAGAGCCACAAATGTCTGGGGGTGCTGCAGCTCCGCAGCCCCCCTTCGAAAGCCACCCCTGTATACCAGTAATAAATAAGTGAATTGCATTAATTGTTTTCGTTTATAGTAAAATGAATGGAATTAACTTTTTTATAATTTGATTATATCCGAAAGAAAATTAGTTAATAATGAAGTTCGACAAGGTTGTCCACTATCACCAACTTTATTTAATATCTATATAAATGAAATTATTTTAAAATGGAACCAAATCTACACATCAGGAATCAAAATAACCAGTGCTCTAACATTAAATACCTTACTCTATGCCGATGATCAAGTCATAATTTCCAATTCAGAGGATAATTTACAAAAAGGATTGTATACATTAAATAAAATATTAAAAGATTTTGGGATGGAAATTTCAGCACAAAAATCAAAAGTAATGGCATTTTTTAGGACAAGACCCAGTCAGAAGTAAGATAATACACAATAACCAATGCCTCGAACAAGTGCAAAATTTCAATTATCTGGGCTGTGAAATATCTTATCAAAATGAAAAAGATGTGAACAAGAAAATTACCAAATTTACACAAATTCTAGGAATAATAAACAATACATTAAAAGCTAAATTAGTACAAAAATCTACAAGAATAAAAATATATAATACACTAGCATTACCCTCCCTTTTATATGGAAGCGAGATTTGGACATTAAAGAAAAAAAGACATGAACAGAATCAAAGCAACGGAAATGAAATTTTTCAGGAGGACAGCAGGATATACTCTTTTAGACCGAAAAAGGAATGAAGAAATTTTAGAACAATTAGAAGTAGAGTCAGTAGAAGAAAAAATCAGCAGATACAAATTCAATTGGCTAGACCATGTAAGAAGAATGGAAAATTCAAGAATCCCAAAAATTATGATGCAGTATAAACCTAGAGGACATCGTCGACCAGGAAGACCTTTAAGAAGACTGCTAGATGGGGCCGAAACAGGTCTACAGAGGCCTAATTCGTGAAGGATGATGATGATGATGATGATTTGATGAAGTGCATTTACCCTAATGTAGCACAGTATTAATAAAAAAAGAAACTGAAGTAGGAATCTATCATGTTCTATTTGTCGTTCAAATTGTCATAATTTATTTACAGTTTACATTTTCAACTAATCTGAAAATGTATGAAAATTGATACAGTGAGTCTCAGTAAACTTTCTCGATGTTTCTGTTAGCCGACCAGCAGCAGGACCCCCTACTACCACTACTGCTTGCATCCGCAAAATCACTGTGCTTTGCTGAATTCAAACTTACGTACCATACTGTGTTACCAGTATATTAATAACATTTGGTATGCATCCTCCTCACATTAGTTGCTGGTTGAGTTGTCCATCTTGTGTGATACGGTACATAATTGGATGCACTTATGCAATATGGAACCAAGTCCAGCTACAGCTGTTTTAGCAAATCGTTACAAATAAAATTCTACATCAATACTATTACGAAAGTAATGATTGCATTATTAACATTCTGAAATGCTCTTTCAGATCAATGGTGCAGCTCGCATCAGTATTTGACTCACACAGAGTAGAAGGGCAACATTGGAGTTGGTTCCATATTGCTTATTGCAAAAATGGATATTGGCACTTGGTTCCTACTTGTGTGATTCAAATGAGAGAGAGATGAGGCAACATTCTAGTTCAAATCCATGTTTAACACTTTATTATTGGAAAACTAAACATCCGAGACACTAATTGTGGGATTACAAATAAAATTTAAAAAAATATATATATTCATTAGCATTTGTTCATACATTGACTTATCGTTCCAAGGTGAAGTCAAGGGGACCATTGATTCCATCAACATCATCCTGTCCGCACCTGTGGAGTAACGGCTAGCGCGTCTGGCCGCGAAACCAGGTAGCCCAGGTTCGATTCCCGATCGGGGCAAGTTACCTGGTTGAGGTTTTTCCGGGGTTTTCCCTCAACCCAATATGAGCAAATGCTGGATAACTTTCGGTGTTGCATCCTGGGCTCATTTCACCGGCATAATCACCTTCATCTCATTCAGACGCTAAATAACCTAGATGTTGATAAAGTGTCGTAAAATAACCTACTAAAATAAAAATTCATTGGATTTTCTTCTGCAGTTACATATTTGATACCTAAACATCTTCGGTTCTACAACTTTCTTTGATACATTAACATTACTCTTGTTGCTATAATATAATATAATATAATATAATTGGTAGTATAGTATAGTATAGTATAATATAATATAATATAATATAATATAATATAATATAATATAATATAATATCACTCCTATTAGCAAAAAATTGTATTTAAACTCCCATATTTACACAAAACAAACATGGGAACTGACAGCTTGGAGTTGGTTCTAAATTGCAAAACACTGCACTATGGATTCTGTTTTTGGTGGTTGGATCAGATTTCTCTATAGGGCAGCACGTTACAGATAGGAGTTGGTTCTATTTTGCATAAGAAACTATAGACATTAAGACACATTTTGCAATAGAAATCCAGATATTCATAAAATGGTGGTTGGTTCCATATTGCATAAGTGCATCCAATTCACATCATTTACAAAACTTGTTTCATTGAACCTATTCATTAAATTAAGTATTATTTTTCTACATGGAACTGGGCAGCCAGAGAATTTACGACTAAAGTTTTCCTTTGTCCTACCCAGTGGCGGTTCCTGCGTATTTCTTAAGAGGAGGAAAGAAGGTAACAGCACGAAATGACACCTTCTTGAATGAAACATGCTACAAATTAGCCTACATGCATACATGTAAGACCAGATAGTGTTGGGGTTGGCCTTCCCTTCCGTATAGCAATAATCTGTTCTTGTAAACTGAGTTTCCTAAATTTTCCAAAATATATTATGTTTTCACTTCCATTCATCATTGAATAATTGCACAAATTAACAATTACAAGGAAATTCACAACCTCGCAGCATTTTTCGAGCACACTACAGCATCACACGTGTTGGAAGAGATTATAGCTACTAACACGTAATCGGAACCGTTTTACGGAAATGGGAATGGGAAATAATCTGAGGAAAGCGAGAACACTGCACCCACCCACGTGGTCTGTGTTGCCACATATACATTTTACAAGTTCAGTATCACACGCTCTTGAAGAATGTCAGTTCTTGTAAAGTCATATTATCATTATTGTTCAAAGCTGCCGGTGGCCGATTAATTTTGTATGTTAAAAATAATGCAAGTTGGAGTACCTACTTTCAATTTCAAATATATTTGTACAAAACTGACAACTTGGCTGTTACCCTGTCCAGTAGACAATGAATGGAAGTGAATTTAAGGGGCCAAAAAGATCTGCTATACTAACGTAGAACTAACTACTTCCTCTTAGTTTTATATAAACCCAGCTTTAACTTTCAAATATCCTTGAAAGTTTCAAACCATGAATAGTAGCCTATATAAAATGCAATGAATAATATTTTTGATTTATAATTTCAAAAAAAAAAGTTTATATGATGTCTTTCATAGCTTTGCGTTAAAACTGTTTTTATTGTGCCCCCTCCTAGATGTGTTATAGTCTGGTTGAATGCAACATCGTTAGGTGGCAGCGGTAGCGAGCTTGCTGCACAATCAGTCGGTTTCTATTTCCCGCCCATGAGCTGATTCAGAGGAGTATCTCCTCCCTCTCCGTTCATTTACTTGTTTTAAAACTCTGCTTCTTTCTCTGGCCGCTAGTGCGCTGTTGTCTATGTGTGTTAACTGCAGTAAAGGAGGAATGGATTGGCTTTCCTCCACACAAACAATCTCGCATCTTTCTCACAGTTTTCTAGCAGCACATGAGCGCGCATCGTTTAAAACTCGATCAACCGAGGTTTTCTTGTAGCTGAGAACTTAAAAATTATCGAATCTTCCTCGAATTTCAAGGCATATATTATTTTCATTTGGTATTTACTTTCAAAAAAGAAAAATGTGAGGAGGACGTTCCTCCCTTCCCTCCCCCGAGGAACCGCCACTGGTCCTACCACATGATTTATACACATTCAAGCACTGAATATGTAACCATTGTAAAAAAACAACACAACGCAATAAACTTCACTTACTCTTAGCTAAGTCATTTCGTGCCTTTAGGCCTACTGTCAGCTGTCAAAGACTAACTACAGATTGGCACAGCTAATTTCGGGGGACAGGCATTCACCAGCCATACAACTTTCACGTGGTAATCTTTATTTCTTTCCCTCTTTCCCTCTCTTGGCACATACACAAAAAGAGCTGATGCCTGAAGGATAACATAAACACCAGTCAGGAGTGATGAAATAATCTAAGCATTAGTGGAGTCACCAATCATGCAGATAAGGGAGACAAACAATGATAATTCGACTATTTTCATGAGACAAACTCATCTTTAGTGGTTTTTTATAAAACACATATTTCCAATTTTGTACAATTTTGAGGGGAGTACTGAATGGTAATGAATATAACATAATACGTAAGTTTTAATATGTAATGTAATCAATGAAGTAGCAGGAAGGGACCTGCCAAATGTTGGCTTACAGAAACACTCAGAATGTTCTCTGGGACTCGCTAGTTTAAATTACAGATTGCTGAGCCACCTGGCAAAGGAGTTTGCCTGCTAATCCAGAGCTGTGCTCGGGCATGGGTTCGATTCCCGCTTGGTCTGATTACCTGGTTGGGTTTTTTCCAAGATTTTCGTCAACTGAGTGAATGTCATTTAATCTATGACGAACCTTCAGCCTCAACTCGCCAAAACCATCTCGCTCTGAGCAATTTCATCTACACTAAAATAACCTAGTAGAATATACAGCTTCATTAAAGTGCAATCAACCCAAAAAATCACATACACTTTTTGGTCACTTCAAGTTTTAAACGATTTAAGATGTTTAATATGGTTGAAAAGGAAAAGGTACAAGAGATGCAATTGGACTACTACGAACAATCGGTGAAAGATACCAAGAGAAGAATAAAGAAGTATATATAGTATTTGTGGACTTAGAAAAGGTGTTTGACAGAGTGGATTGGAACAAACTGATGGATATCCTGAAGAAAATAAATATGGACTGGAAAGACAGGAGGCTGTTCAATAATCTATATATGAAACAACGAGTCAAAGTTAGGATAAGAGAAGAAATGTCTGAAAGAAATTAAATAGGGAGAGGAGTACGACAAGGATGCCCTTTATCATCTACTTGGAGGATTTGGTGAAGAACTGTTTTCAAAACATGGGAGGAGTAAAAGTGGGAGAAAGAAGAATAAAGTGCATAAGATTTACCGATGATATGGCGTTGTTAGCAGAAGAGGAGACAGTACTAAGGGATATGCTACTGGAGCTAAATGACAGATGTGAGCAGTATGGGATGAAGAAAAATGCAAACAAACGAAGACCATAGTTGTCACAAGACAAAAAAAGGTAAACTTACAAATTCTAAATGAGACAGTAGAGTAAGTGAACAGCTTCAAATACTTGGGATGTACTTGGGATGACGAAGCCATGATTTGTAAAGATCTTTATGGTGAATAAATTACTATTACTATTACTATAAGCAGTAACATGCAGCCAGGAAGTCAAAAGGAGGATAGCAATTGCAAAGGAAGCTTTTAATAGAAAAAGGAGTATTTTCTGCGGACCTCTGGGGAAAGAACTAAGGAAGAGACTAGTGAAGTGCTTTGTGTGGAGTGTGGAATTGTATGGGGCAGAAACATGGCAATTACGACGAAATGGAGAGAAACGAATACAAGCATTTGAAATGTGTATATGGAAAAGAATGGAGCATGTGAAGTGGACAGACAAAATAAGAAATGAAGTTGTGGTTGGAAAGAGTGGTGAAGAGAGATGCTGAAACTGATCAGAAAGGGAAAAAGGAATTGGTTGGGGTCACTGGCTGAGAAGAAACTGCCTACTGAAGGATGCACTGGAAGGAATAGTGAACGGGAGAAAAGTTCAGGGCAAAAGAAGATATCAGATGATAGACGACATTAAGATATGTGGATCATATGCGGAGACTAAAAAGAAGAAAGGCAAGGAAAGATTGGAGAATGCTGGGTTTGCAGTGAAAGACCTGCGCATGGGCAGAACACTTATGTATGTATGGTATATGGTTTGGAAACATGATATATGGAAGTTTATTTGCAAAAAAAATTGAATATAAAAAAAAACTTCCCTTGATAATTTAAGTCAGTTTTTTATAAAATGTAAATAAAAATTACTGTAACATATTTTAAAATGACTGTAATGTTCCTTTTTAAGAATAAAGCAAAGCGTGACCATTCTGGCAGCCAACATAATATGGTTGTCAGCCATTCCTTACATTTTTATGTGGAAATCCTCGTACAAAACTGGAATTCATTCATAGTGGTTTATATTACTTATTCAGATATGTACACATGGATTGACCTGTCGGGACAAACTCCATAGTTCATCAGTCTCAACAGCTCATAAAAACTGATAACACATAGCATAGTAAAATACTTCTGTCTCCTGCTGATTCCACTGCAGAAAGTATTATTTTGTGGAGTGTTAGCATTGGGAAGAAATTATCTACGTATTCTGGTAAAATGAGTGAAGTATGTTAGCAATGCTTTTCTTATGCTAGTAGTCTAAAAAAATTAAGTAAAGATACCAGTACCAGTATGTTTACAGTGAGCAGTTCCATCATACAGTGAAGCTAATGCAGAGTAAAACTTAAATGTTAACAGACTTATTACCGTACAATAATAATAATAATAATAATAATAATAATAATAATAATAATAATAATAATAATAATAATAGATAGATAGATAGATAGATATTTATTAGCCTTAGGAAATACAATGATTTCATGGCATCGTCAGAGTGAATACATAATAAATATGCGGTTACATACATGTTTTTCCGACATACAAGATATCTACAATAATATACAAATAATATACAATCAATACATTCAGTAATGAAGTCAATTCTCCACAGTTTTCTTCAGACCATTACTTGTACAAGGTTCTTGGTTTCCTTATCCTCTTGGGCAGTCTCACCCCAGACATGAATCAGATAGAAAAGAAGAGCAGTAAACACAAAAGGAGATACTAACTACTGTAAGCTAAATTTGGAGTGCTAAACTAAGATACTCATTGACAGTAAAAGGCATGTGGAAAAGTAAAATATGTTTCACTGACTTTTTAAATCTAGCATAGCTAAGGGCTTTAGTTTCAACAGGGAGTTTGTTGTAAAGTCTTATCCCTGTATGTGATAAGCTATTGAGACTTTTGGATAACCTATGATGATTAAAATGTAAATTATTGCATGTTCTTGTGCTGTAGTTGTGATAATCAGAGTTTATTTTAAAACTATCATAATTTTGGTGGATGAAACAGACTGTTTCAAGAATGTAAATACAAGGTAGGGGCAAAATATCAAACTCTTTGAATATTTTTTTACTATCCGAGCGAATAGGTACTTTCTTTATAATTTTCAATATTCTCTTTTGCAGTCTAAACACTTGTGCAAGTTTTGATGATGACCCCCAGATAATTATCCCATATGATAATACAGAGTGAACATAGCCAAAGTAAACTGCTCTAAGTAGTTCCTTGGGAGTTATATTGGTTAGGACACGGAAAGCATAACACAAACGACTTAGTTTATCAGTTAAGAATTGAATATGACTTTCCCACGTGAGGTTGGAATCAATCCATATCCCTAAAAATTTTGTACAATCGACGTCCTTTATTCCAGTATTATTAAGTAGTATTTCAATGGAGTCATGTAGTTGTTTCTGACTGAAATACATACAAACGGTTTTACTGACATTCAGTTTTAGTCTATTGCTAGCTAACCACTGTTCTAGTTGTCTTGAGGTTTCATTTATTTTCTCCTGTAAATTATTTTTATCAAGAGCATTGAAAACAATATTGGTGTCATCTGCAAAGAGAACGGTTTTAGCTTGTGTTATCCTTGAGGGAAGGTCGTTTATATACAGGAGAAATAGAATTGGGTCAAGTATGGAACCCTGGGGCACCCCGCTTTTCATGATAGTGGGATATGATTTCATTGAGCCTATTTCAACAAATTGTTGCCTTGCACTTAGGTAAGAAACAAACCAACTTTTAGCTAACCCCCTTATGCCAAACCATTGTAGTTTCTGGATCAGTATCATGTGGTCAACTGTGTCAAATGCTTTGCTCAGGTCCAGGAATAGCCCAACTGTTTGATTCTTGTTGTCTTTTGAATTTAGAATAAATTCCGTGAAAGTGAATATGGCGTTATTAATTCCTTTGCCTTTTTGAAATCCAAATTGAGCATTAGATAGTGCACCATTGCAATCTAAAAACCGAACTAATCTATTATACATAACTTTTTCAAGGATTTTGGAGAATGTAGATAATAGAGATATCGGCCTATAGTTGTTAATATTTTGTTTATCTCCCTTCTTAAATATAGGACATACTTTTGCGAGTTTGAATTGTTCGGGAAATTTACCACTAATTAAAGATGAATTGCAGATGTTTACTAGTGGAGCTACTAGTAGTACGGCACATTTCTTTACAATACCATCCGGAATGTCATCAGGTCCACAGGAAAGATTATTTTTTAGTTTTTTTATTATATCGAGAATTTCATCTGCAGTCACGGGAGATAGAAATATGGTGTTTACATTTCCTGTTCCATGTAAGGTTGTTTCCTGACTACCTGTTACCTGGTTATTAGGATTGTCTGCTACATTTGCAAAAAATTTATTAAAAATTTCAGCTATTTCAAAGGAATTTTGAATTGTTTGACCATTATGTATTATTGAAAAGTCTTGATTTGAGACTTTGGTATTTTTACAAGTTTCTTTCTTTACAACTTCCCATATAGCTTTACCTCTGTTCTGTGCTTTCATAATGAATTCTCCATTGAATTTCAGTTTAGCTGCATGTATAACTTTCTTTAATATGCTGGTATATCGTTTATAATGTAATTTAAGATCTAGGCTATTTGTAATTTGGCACAATTTATATAACTCCTTTTTCCTCCTACAAGAAGTTACAATCCCCTTCGTTATCCAATTTTTTGAATTGTTGAACTGCTTATAATAATAATAATAATAATAATAATAATAATAATAATAATAATAATAATAATAATAATAATAACACTACATTTAATTAATTGTAATAAATAAAAGAATGTTTGATACTCCTTTGCATGATTGAAATTATATTACATTCGTAAATAACGGCTTCGTATATTTTGGATTAAGCCTACTGGTATGATATCAATTTGATTTCGGTACCTACTGATTATCCTATTGAAAACTTAGCTTCTTTATTTTTATGCAGTTAATAAAATAATATGTCATCCAATAAACGTAATTTACTGAATTTCTTTTCTGCTTTGGTGATATAATTCTTAGGTGAAACGAGCGTTGAGCGGATTCCGCCGATTTTGGAATAGACACCGACGTACTTGAACTGCCAACGTAGAAAACAAAAAACCACACTCAATCGCTTTCACCTTCATCTTGACGGGATAATAAAAGCCTAAACTAACCTAACCTAACTTAAGTGCGTCGGTATCTATTCCAAAATCGGCGGAATCCGCTCAACGCTCGTTTAACCGAAAAATATAATCCTTAATATTGAAGTATAACGTAGGTACAATACATAAAATTGAAAATAACGAGAGCTACAAAAGTAGTTACTGGAAGCAATAGTAGAAATGATGCCATTCAATAATAAGTATTTATTTGAATTCATATAATACCATTCCTTGTGAGATAGAATAACATAATACATGCAGCCAACATTATTGAAGGCAGTGGTTCCCAACTGGTGTGTTGCGCAGCTCCATGGAGTGTGTCGCGAAATTTTGGAATTGAAAAATAAATTTTATGGCTTCCAGAAAGTCTCTTTATAACGCATTTTTTTTATTTACAACGAAGTCTTTTATATGGTACATTTTACTTTGAGACAGACTTTACCAATGAAACGTGAACACCTGCAACAATGCTCAGTTTAATTTTTCTGCCTGACGATAATTCCAATGAAAGTGAACACCTGCAACAATGCTTAGTAATTCGTCTATTCTTTCCACTTATAGTCCCGTCGCTCTAATTTCCGGCAGCCAATCGCGTTGCAGGTCGGCTACATTTAAACGTGTGCGTCTTGTGATTCGCTGATTCATTTCTTAAGGCTCGATAAATACTTAATATAATCGCCCGCCATTTTAGCTCTTTCGTTGGCGTTCGCAGAAAGCACACGAAGACGTTATTTGCCACTCAATTATTTACTGAATTATATTGCGTTTGATTTATTATCATAGGAGCTACGACATGATAATGTTTAATGGTGTGGCAAATAGATTTCTCGTATGGTAGCTCGGCAACGTAAGAACAAAAATGGCGAACGATACTACCTACCTAGACTTTATAGAGCCTTCACTTTCTAAGACGTAAGCAAAGAGGCGGAGTCACGCCGGAAATAACAGCGTCGGGACTATAGTTTAGAATCGTCCTACTGTACTACTGTACGTGTGAGCGGATGATAGTGCGACTATTTTTATCAAAAGTGCTTTATTTACATTTTATCATGGACAAATTTTTAATTCGAAAAAGACAATCTGAATCAAGTTCTGGGTCAGATGACAGCAGTACTAATTCAAATAATGTGAGCGAAAAATTCCCTGAATTTCGTTAATATAGTGATGAATGCTTGCAATATGGTTTTACATGGCGTAGAGATGAATATAAACAAAATCCCGAAATATGGAAATGTTTTATTAAATCAGTTGATGGTGCCAAATAAACTAAAAATACATTTAGAACTGCCGTTTGCAACTTCAAACTTATGTGAATCAGCAATTTCTACCATAAAAATTGTGAAATCTAAACAAAGGAACAGACTGCTGCATCTTGAAGATGATTTGTGTGTTTGCCTATCAACCATAAGCCCACGTATAGAGAAACTCTGTGCAATCCACAAAGCGCAGACTTCACATTAATTCAAATAGGTGAGTTTTCAAAAACGATAATAAAAATCTTTTATCCAACATCCAGCATAGATAGGTTGGGATTTTTGACACATACCTTTGTTTTTTTCTAATGCCAATTAAGTTGCTGCTTCTTCTTCCTCTTCTTCTTCTTCTTCTTCTTCTTTTTTTTTTTTTTCGATTGCGTGTTAACATCGACCTGTCTACAATACTGGATGTCTGACACTACATAGAAGTTATCAGTGATTATTTTCTCGCGGAACGCGCCGGAACAGCGTCCCAGCATTTTTTGTTGCATTCATCATGGAACCGAAATATGTGTGAATATATAATTTTTCTTTTGAATTCCACTTAAGCCTTGAAAATCTTAGTTGGACGAAAACGGGGATAAAAACGACAAAATTCCCGTGCAGTGAACAGTAATTATCTCCCCGTCCGCTATAAAATATTCTATACAGAGTTCCATCATCCTTTTTTTCCAAAAGAAAAGCACTGGTTGTTATTATATTATTATTAATAAAAACAAATAAGTGTGTCGCGATATAGTGGGCTTCAGTAAAGTGTGTCGTCAGTCAAAAAAGGTTGGGAACCACTAATTTAAGGGGAGAAGAAGAAGGGATACGAGTTTAAGATTAAAAAATTAATAATTAAGTAGGGCTATTCTAAATAAAAAAAACTTTTATAAACGCTTAAGAAATAAAAGTCGAGTAGTAAATGTGGATGGGGGGGGTTGTGTGAGTGAGTGAGTGAGAGAGAGACAGAGAGACAGAGAGTGTGTGTATGTATGTGTGCGTGTATGTGTGTGTTTTTTTTACAATAGTTACAATATTGGTAACTTACTCTTAAGGCTAGATAATATTCCTTTAACCTACAGTGCACATGTGTTTTGTATGATGTAAGTGAAGTTTCTTGGCCGCTCTTGCTGCTGACGATTTGGCTACCCTGGTTTCCTGAGCTTGGCTTTTTCAAGATTTTCGCGGAGATTGTTCGAGCATGGCACTTATTTCTTCTAATTTCTCTTCAAAGAGAACACGGGGCCTACCACATTTTATTTTATTCAGAACAGAGCCTGTTTCTTTAAACTCTTCCACTAATTTATGGATTGTGGGCTGTTAGGAGCATTTTCTCATGGGGAACTCACATTGAAACAAGTGGTGATCCTTCCATATAGAACAGTACTTGTAATATACAGGGTGTTTAAAAAATACGGGGCATAATTTCAGGTATGTATTTCCCACATGTAGACAATCAAAATAGTTCATTACAACATGTGGCCGGAAATGCTTTATTTCCGACTTATGGCCTTCACAACATTGAAATTCACCGGAACGTTTTTCTTTCCGCAGGTCGTTGCCGTCAAAGGAGACATTAAGAGGGCACTCTGACAGTTCATTCCGAGGCGAAGGTTACATTCAGTGTTGTGTAAGCGTTAGACTGTGCGACATGTATTCAAATCAAGAGCTGGCAGAGATACACTTCATGTACGGTAAGGCGGACGGCAATGCTGCGCTGGCTCGTCGTTTGTACCAGGAGAGGTACCCACAGCGACAATGTCCAGATCGGAAGACATTTGTACGTCTCCATTACCGTCTGTGCGAGTGTGGAAAATTTAACTCTCCTGGTTTGGGAAGGGGACGACCAAAATCTACAACTCCAGAAGTACAGGAGGAGATTCTGGAGGCTGCGAACATGACTCCTTCTATCAGCACACGAAGGGTAGCGATGCAAGTCAGTGTTCCTCATACGACTGTCTGGAGACTGTTGAAAGAGTAGCCTATCAATTGTATCCTTATCATTTGCAACGTGTACAGGCCCTGTCACCAGCAGATTACCCTGCACGAGTTAGGTTCTGTCAGTGGTTGTTGCAGCAGTGTGGTGTAAATCCTGCCTTAGTATTATTTACAGATGAAGCACAGTTAACACGAGATGGCATAACAAATTTCCACAATCAGCATGTATGGGCGTATGAAAACCCACGTGCAACTGTTCCATCTCATCACCAGGTGCGGTTCTCCCTCAACATGTGGGCCGGTGTCATTGGTGATCGATTAGTTGGACCCCATGTACTTGTAAACAGACTTACGGGGCAGGCGTACACAAACTTCCTGGAAAACACCATACCTCATGTTTTAGAAGACACTCCACTGATCAATCGTCAACACATTCACTTCTTGCATGATGGCTCTCCTGCACACTTCAGTCGTATGGATCACTGGTACTTGGATCGAAGGTTTCCTGATCGATGGATAGGTAGAGGTGGCCCAATTGCTTGGCCTCCACGCTCACCTGATCTGAACCCTCTCGATTTCTACTTGTGGGGCCATTTAAAATCATTGGTTTATTCGTCTCTGGTGCCTGATATGGAATCCCTTCGGAATCGAATTGTGGCATGTTCTGAGGACATATGCAATACTCCTGGAGTTTGTGATCGTGTTCGCAGGTCAATGAGACATCGATGTGAGGTCTGTATTCAAGCAGGAGGTGGACATTTTGAACATCTTCTGTAATGACAACGACCTGCGGAAAGAAAAACGTTCCGGTGAATTTCAATGTTGTGAAGGCCATAATTCGGAAATGAAGCATTTCCGGACACATGTTGTAATGAACTATTTTGATTGTCTACATGTGGGAAATACATACCTGAAATTATGCCCCGTATTTTTGAAACACTCTGTATACTGTACTTCTTCACAAGAAATCTTCCTTACTACATATTCACAGCACAACAGTACGACTGCAACTGAATACAGCTTGCATTCCCTACCCACACCAACTGACTATGCTAAGGTTTTCTAAGTATCCAGGCTTCAAGCAGACAACTCTACTCTGATGCTAATCTGACGACAGGCTTTGTATATTGGTTTGTGACAAATATTATTACTATTATTATTATTATTATTATTATTATTATTATTATTATTATTATTATTATTATTATTATCATTATTATTATTATTATTATTACCGGTATTATTATTACCGGTATTATTATTATTATTATTATTATTATTATTATTATTATTATTATTATTATTGTTATTATTACTCGTACATTGACTAGCTGCCTCAGCTCAGTACCAGTCGACTATTGGGGAATGCTATGAAATGATAATGGAATGATGTTGAAGACTAATATAGGGAAATGGAAGAACCACGAAAAGAACGCCAACTGCATCTTATGTGCCACAAATATCATAATGGACCTCCTGCATGACAGGTTAATGGTACTGGTATAGACCATGCAGCCAAAGCAGGGATAAAATTAATTTACAACTTTAAGTCTCAGTTTTTATAACAGGTTTAGTGGTTGCAATTGTTCAGAATTCGGTTATTAAGTGTATCAGTTTAGAATATTCCTTGGTCTAATGACTTCCATTCTGGTTTACTGCTAGATGCTTTTACTGAAATGGACATATTTAAATACAAATAAAAATGTACGTTTTATTACCTTTAAGAATATGAGAATACGTTGAAACTAAGTGTACAAAGGGAAACATAAATTAAACATTTTAACCTAAGTCAATTTCATGTGATAAATTAAATATTTTTAACGTTGTATCGAATCAAATTTCGAGTCACATTTAGCTATAGGCTACTTGCATTTAAAATATTGCATTAATTTGATTTACAGTATTTGGTCAGCAAGAAATTCTCTTAAAAGATATTAAGGAGAGAAAATTTATGTTAATGAATACCGGTACATATGCCTATACATACAGTGCAATAAAATAAGTCAGAACTTATAAACAACTGTTAAAATGAGACGAAAAAATACATAATCTTACCAAATCGTTACACAATTATCACAATTCTCATATGAGCTATAGAATAACAATCAATTCACGCACATTAGTCAGTATACTTATGTGGAAAAATAAAATGAAAAACACATATTGTATTATAAGGTAATAAATGAAATTACATCAAATAAGTTCTAGAAGCAGAAGATAAAATTACTGGGAAAAAGAATAATTACATATGAGCCATTTTATATTTGGTACATTTTTATACACTTTTAGGAATCTAGCACAAAGCTCTGGGGAGGAAGATTTTCTGAGAAAACTGCTGTTCTGTTAGAGAAGTTGAATGCCTCAATTACATACGATAAACGGATGTGGAATGAAGATATACAGGTAAAAATATTATATACAGTGACATCTCTATATTTTAGATGACTCATATTAAAAATAGTTTTATACCTTTAGCTATTTGTTTTGTAACAATACAATTATGAATACTATCATGCTATCATTAATAAAGTACAATGAGTCAATTGAGCACGTTTTCTGTTGTCGATTGGTTTGTGGTGTTGTTATAAGATTAATGTATATAAGACATCAATTCTTAAATATGGAAATTGTTGATAATAAATTTCGAATAAATAAATTTTTTGATGCAGCAGATCAGCAGTCATCAGCACAGTGCACAAAGATAGGTTTTTAGTGACATTAACAATTATGAAATGAATTATTATTTAAGTAGGCTATGTTTTCTGACAAGTCACAGGTGTTCAAAATGTCTTCCCTGAACCTGATTACATTCATTACACCATCATAGGGTCCACACCTGTGGAGTAACAGTCAGCGCGTTTGGCCGCGAAACCAGGTGGCCAGGGGTTCGATTCCCGGTCGGGTCAAGTTACCTGGTTGAGGTTTTTTCCGGGGTTTTCCCTCAACCCAATTTGAGCAAATGCTGGGTAACTTTCGGTGCTGGACCCCGGACTCATTTCACCGGCATTATCACCTTCATCTCATTCAGACGCTAAATAACCAAAGATGTTGATAAAGCGTCGTAAAATAACCTACTAAAAAAAAAAAAACATCATAGTAGAGGTTATCGGCCTGTGTCGAATTTGATCAAAAGCAGCTAATACTCGCATAGTCGGTTCCTTTATGATGTCAATTCAAGTGGTGTATTACTTCAGATTTTCCAAAAGAAAAAAAAAACAAGATTAAGGGTGTGAAGTCGGGTGATCACGCTGGCCACGCAATAGGTCCGGCTCTCCCTATCCATTTCTCCTCGTAGATGTTGTTCTGATGTGCTCGTACAACCAGGTCGAAGTGCGTTGGGGTGTTATGTTGAATCACAGGTCCCCTCACATCGTAAAGGATACATCTTCCATGAGCAGCAGAAGCGTGTTCTGAAGAGCACAGCAAATGGGGCAGCAAAATGACAGGACACTTGTACCCTGTCCGCAAGAGTACTTGAAGAAATAAATGAATAATTCATTTCATAATTAACTGTAAATGTCACTAAAACCTGTCTTTTTTCGATGTCGGTGTCCACACCTGTGGAGTAACGGTCAACGCTTCTGGCCGCGAAACTAGATGGCCCAGGTTCGAATCCCAGTTGGGACAAGTTACTTGGTTGAGGTTTTTTCCGGGGTTTTCCCTCAATCCAATACGAGCAAATGCTGGGTAACTTTCGGTGTTGGACCCCAGACTCACTTCACCGGCATTATCACCTTCATTTCATTCAGACGCTAAGTAACCTAGATGTTGATACAGCGTCGTAAAATAACCCAATAAAAAAAATCGATGTCGGTGTAGCTCCTACATGAGGCATTGGAGAACATAGGTTGTTTTACGAAAAATGATCCACATTGCGAAATCTATCGATCTCCAGAGTTTGTTGCAGAGGTCCTGAATCATCCTTAAACATTTTAGTTTGTTATCAATTTTTATACTATTATTCTTCAGAAGTGTGTTTTAAGTTATTGAAGCATTCATAACAACCTTAGTCATATTTTTAATATTCATTAAATATAATTTAATATTGTGAACTGTATTGTATTTGAACAGGGCAGCCAAGCATACGCACATGCTTTGAAAAATGCTGGATTGTTAACTGAAGAAGAAGAACAAGCGATACAAGATGGTTTAAAACTGGTAAATATTTTTCGTATAATTCTATATCGGTACAGTACTACAAAATGATAAAATAGTGGTACATGAACTATATACTTTATAAAACTGCTGTAGTTATATCTCAGCATTGATGATGAAACTATAGCTGTTAAGGATGGACTAGAGACTAGAGAACTCTCTGCTGACTTCTTGAAGATCTCTCTCACTATATGTTGATGTGTTTAGGTGAGCCAGGAATGGAAGCAGGACGAGTTCAAATTGCTGCCTTCTGATGAAGATATTCACACGGCAAATGAAAGGAGATTAAAGGTAAACAAATTGAAGCAAGCAACAAAATATGATTCAATTTATATTGCAAATACGTTTTTGTTTCTATTATCTTGCTACTTATTCCACAATTTGGGACATTTGGTCGACATCTACGGCTGACCACTAGGATCCAGAATACAAAGCAAGAGTTAACTTAAAAATAAAATACAATTTAATTTGCGGAGAGAATACAAAACAATAATAAACTTCAAAATAAAATACAATTTTATTTCGGAGAAACACGAGACGAAAGTACAATGAAGAATTGAAATGAAGCAAATAATATTATGTAGTGTTGGACCACCTCTGTGGTGTAGAGGTCAGCATGCTGGTCTCTTACGCAAAGGGCCCGGGTTCGATTCCCGGTCGGGTTGAATTTCCTGGTTGAGGTTTTTTAGGGTTTTTCCTCAACCGTAAGGCAAATGCCAGGAAATTCAGGCCACAATATCCCTGAAAATCACCGGCCTCATTCATCACCGAAATCATATTCAACCGTAAGGCAAATGCCAGGAAATTCGGGCCACAATATCCCTGAAAATCACCAGCCTCATTCATCACTGAAATCATATTCATAACATATCAGTCATATATATATATATAGTCGCCATCAAGTTCACAGCAATAGAACCATTCTCAACGGATTTCAACCAAAGATTAACTTGCGATATGACCAAAGATGTTAAAGCGAGTATAAATAACAGCGGGGGGGGGGGATATATTATGTAGTGTTGTACAAGTGATTGTGTAAAATGGACAATGAATCTCTCAATAGACAAATTTTGTTAATGTCCTTATTAGAAAATTTAAGAGACAGGAGAATGGTTTTGGTTAATATTGATCTGAATAAAGGGGGGGGGCAATGGTGAATTATTCAATAGTTGAGCAGTTTGGAATTTTTCCATTGCTAATTGTCAAAATCATAACACAATGTTTCGAAGAGTGGATCTCTCTTCGTCTTCAGGTGAAAACCTGTTGTGGGGATCGCTACAAACAGCTAGCCTGTCTGACTGATGGTTTTGGTTAACTTAAATGAAGTTCTCCTAGTGCCAAAAAGAAGTCCTTTCACTTCCCATGTATTAATATTCATTTTGTATGAATCACTAAAGTGAGGAATACATGGATTGTAAATAGACTTCTTTTTGTCGTTAACGTTATTGGCTTGTTGATCATCCTTCTCAAACTCTACAGTAAAGTCAAGAATGAGCTTCTTTGATTCCGGCGATCGATGGCTACAATGTCTGCTCTTCTGGTTGACCCATCATATAGTTATTTAAATAGACACACTATTCACAGGACGGTAGAACATTGGCTTTTTATGTGGAAGATCCGAACTCAAATCAAAATACATTCAAGGGGAATATATATTGGACAAAGATGGTTTTTGGGGTCGGTTTTTGCGGGGATCATCCATATTTCTTGCAGCATTCAACAAATTACTCTACGATAAAGAGAGAAGAAATACAGGCATATTATAGGTACCGTACTATTCACTTTGAGCTACACCCAACTCAATTTCTACCTCTCACTATCCTGTAAAGTGTCTTGAAGCAGGGATAATTTCTCTCACATTATACTCAAATACTTGCTGTGAATCACTGATTTTAGAAAAAGCTGGACTTCGGCTTCACAATAGTATAAATAGAGTGTACATGTAAATATTAGTCATGAATACCTTCTACCTACCATCAATTTTAGAGAAGGCTGGACTTACGGTGCACTAGACTCTGCAATACACAGTGGAGAGCTGAAATCTGTTAATATTACAGAATCATCACTGACATTGTTAATATTAATAAGACGAAAGAAATGCATTAAAAGTAGTAGAACGTGAGAAAACATTGCAGTGAATTTTGACACTCAAAATAGGATGTTGCAGGAGCTGATTGGAATACCGGCTACGAAGCTGCACACAGGCCGCAGCCGTAATGACCAAGTGGTGACGGACATGAGGTTATGGATGAGAGCAAGGTTGGCCAAACTGAAGTTCTATATCCACGATTTAACACAGGTACAGAACTTATGTGACATAAAGCAACTGAGGAATGTATTAGAAACTGTTTTACATAACAATAAAATAATAAAAAAAAAAAACAAATAAATGAAGTGCGAAAATTCTTGAAGGGTAAAAGTCTGCTGCCTGTGTAGGGTTAACTCGAATTTTATTTTCTTGGTGAAGATGTCTGCTCTCTTCCCGCATTTTAGAGGCTGGAAATATAACCTGATTTGATGTAGATTAGATTTCATCATTTCAATGCCACCTGATACCTTAAAAATAGATAGTTATCAGGATGTCACTGTTGCCTCTCTTTCCGAAATACTTTTTCTGGTTCACAAATAGTAGTAAGATTGTATTAAACTCCTGCAGTGACTAAGTGATCTAGAGAACCAAACTGTCATGCAGGCGACCCGGGTTCGAAGGCAAGGTCGCAGTTGCGGTTATTCGGGGTCTATATTATTTTCAAACAAGCTGTAACTTGTGAAGACCTCATTAAAAAAAAAACTTAATTGCTTGATTTGTTGAGAAGAACAGAAAATTTCCATAATTCCATTCAAAATATCAAATTCCCATCCCCTCCTATACCCATGACAGAATACCATCCATGATGCAATCTGAAAGGCCTCCTATCTAATGAGATTTGGAAAAATCAGCTTTTAGTTTTATTGATCTATTTAAGAGAAACTAACTTGTTGTTGTTGTTGTTTTCTAATGCCAGGCGTTTGACAATAAAGTTATTTGACCTCTTGCACTCCAATATTTTTCAAAGATATTATCATGACTAGCCACTGAAGCACAGATTTTGAGGTGTTCCGAATCCATTTCTTGGTTTGAGTTGCACAATGGACAGTTAGGGGACTGATATATTCCAATTCTATGCAGGTGTTTGGCCAAACAATCATGGCCTGTTGCCAATGTAAATGCAGCTACAGACGATTTTCGTGATAAATCGGGAATTAACTGTGGATTTTGATGCAGAGAGTTCCATTTTTTCCCTTGGGATTGAGTTATCAAATAGAAACTAACTTGTAACACTTTATATGAGCCATAATCATTCATTCATTTATAGTTTTCTGCCCAAGAGTCAGCCTTTCACTGCAAACCCAGCATTCTCCAATCTTTTCTGTTTTCTGCCTTACTTTTAGTCTCTACATATTATGATCCATATGTCTTAACACCTTGTATAAAATTCTGGGCAAACTTGGTTTGTTTCTTAATATTAAAATTATAAGAGTATATGTGCATGCATATAGTTACATCAGATTAGATATGTTTTCTTTCAATTTGCTCTATGTTCTAAAAAAAAGTGTGTGTACTAGCATGAACAATATGTCAGTTTTGACATGATTACATCTTTATTGGAGGTACAAATGGGGAAAATGTCACATTCTATGTGACACCATGCAATCCTAAGATAACAGCTCATCTGCAGTAGTAATGCTGTCGGACTATGTAACAGCAGGCAGTGATGTCCTGTACTGACAAACAAAAGTCCGTATCTTACGAGGGGAGTATCATCAAGGAATAAATGAAAACATAGGGCGAGTCTATCTCTTACGAGCAGAATACTGTAAAATGGAAGAGACAAAAGCAGTATTGCTTCGTCATAAATGCTCACAAGTCGCGAGCAGAATTCTCATAATTTTCTCGTTAATTTAAATATAATAACTTATTTGCATCTAAAGTCAAGGACTTCCTTGTCAGTGAAGTTACTGCAAAGAAAGTAATCATGCAATCACTTACTTACTTACTTACTGGCTTTTAAGGAACCCGGAGGTTCATTGCTGCCCTCACATAAGCCCGCCATTGGTCCCTATCCTGAGCAAGATTAATCCAGTCTCTACCATCATATCCTACCTCCCTCAAATACATTTTAATATTATCTTCCCATCTACGTCTCGGCCTCCCCAAAAGTCTTTTGTCCTCCGGCCTCCCAACTAACACTCTATATGCATTTCTGGATTCGCCCATACGTGCTACATGTCCTGCCCATCACAAACGTCTGGATTTTATGGTCCTAATTATGTCAGGTGAAGTATACAATGCGTGCAGCTCTGTGTTGTGTAACTTTCTCCATTCTTCTGTAACTTCATCCCTTTTAGCCCCAAATATTTTCATAAGAACCTTATTCTCAAACACCCTTAATCTCTGTTCCTCTCTGAGAGTGAGAGTCCAAGTTTCACAACCATACAGAACAACCGGTAATATAATTGTTTTATAAATTCTAACTTTCAGATTTTTTGACAGAAGACTAGATGACAAAAGCTTCTCAACCAAATAATAACAGGCATTTCCCATATTTATTCTGCATTTAATTTCCTCCCGAGTGTCATTTATGTTTGTTACTGTCGCTCCAAGATATTTGAATTTTTCCACCTCTTCGAAGGATAAATCTCCAATTTTTATAGTTCCATTTCTTACTATATTCTGGTCACGAGACATAATCATATACTTAGTCTTTTCGGGATTTACTTCCAACCCAATCACTTTACTTGCTTCAACTAGAATTTCCGCGTTTCCCCTAATTGTTTGTGGATTTTCTCCTAACATATTCACGTCATCCGCATAGACAAGAAGCTGATGTAACCCGTTCAATTCCAAACTCTCTCTGTTATCCTGAACTTTCCTAATGGCATATTCTAGAGCGAAGTTAAAAAGTAAAGGTGATAGTGCATCTCCCTGCTTTAGCCCACAGTGAATTGGAAAAGCATCAGATAGAAACTGGCCTATACGGACTCTGCTGTATGTTTCATTGAGACACATTTTAATTAATCGAACT
Organism: Periplaneta americana; assembly: GCF_040183065.1. Classification (NCBI taxonomy): domain Eukaryota; kingdom Metazoa; phylum Arthropoda; class Insecta; order Blattodea; family Blattidae; genus Periplaneta; species Periplaneta americana. Next base: position 31,861,325 of record NC_091131.1, on the reverse strand, counting down.
AGTTTCTTGGGAATACCAAATTCAATAAGAATATTATATAAAACTTCTCTCTTAACCGAGTCATATGCCTTTTTGAAATCTATGAATAACTGATGTACTGTACCCTTATACTCCCATTTTTTCTCCAATATCTGTCGAATACAAAAAATCTGATCAATAGTCGATCTATTACGCCTAAAACCACATTCTTCTGTCACTTTTATTTTTAAATAAGTAATCATTTCAATGTACTTTTCAGTTGTGTTATGTTTGCCAGAAGAAAATTATAGCTAATATTTACTTAGTTTTTCTGTGTATATCAAATTACCGACATAATATGTTTCTTTAGACCACAGTACTTTTTCTTAGGTGAAATTTACATGAGTCTTATATTTTAAAAGAAAATGTTTAATAGTTTATTTGCCAAAATATCTTTAAAATGTATATTCATATACACACACATACTTTTTGTAAATACCAATTTTTGTTCAAAGTGATGCATGCTGTATTACAATTATTTCCTGTCAATTTTCAGAAGTTTTAATAACAGAATGGAAAGCCCCAAGTTTTCACTAGATGAATTAGGAATCACAATAGCTTAGTATCAAATTCTGTCGCTATGTTATTATATTTTCGGATTCTATTTTATTTTATTTTTACTAATGGCAGGTACTTGACTATTCGTAAAATTCTGTTATAAAATCAGTCAGGTGATTTTACAAATGTGCAATTTTCAGATTCTGGTCAAAAGAGCTAAAGCTGAAGTTGGGATTTTAATGCCCGGATATACACACCTCCAGCGAGCTCAACCAGTGCAATGGAGTCACTGGTTACTCAGGTATGGTAATATGATACTAATATTATTCATGAACTGCAGACAAAAGATGGAGAACAGTTCTCCATCTCTGTTTACTTAGTCTCAATTCTTTTAATTGATGAACTAGTGGACTTACTCGTGTTAAATATGAAATATTTGTCCGGCTTACAGCTGTTTCAGTGCTTCACGCACCATCATCAGAGCCTACTAGATCGCGGCGTCATCTCGGACTTCTCTGCCTGTTAGGAGGGTGTGTTTTATTGTTGGAAGGTGTTGAAGTGTGGAGTCGAATAGTGTGTGTGTACTGAAATTGAGCACTGAAACAGCTGTAAGCCGGACAAATATTTCATATTTAACACGAGTAAATCCACTAGTTCATCAATTAATTATAATCAAGTGTTAAAAGTGGTGTACGCAAGATTCAAAATCAATTCTTTTGTTTGTCTTTTGCCAATGAAAGAAATTTTTTACATTACCGGTATTATTTACTTCTTCGCGTTAGTTTTTATAACATCTTTATTCATATTGTTTTAGTCATGCCTGGAATCTTAAAGAAGATTGTGATCGTTTAATACAGCTACAAGAACGCGTGAACATAATGCCTCTTGGCAGTGGAGCACTGGCTGGAAATCCATTCTCCATAAATCGCAGTCTTCTTGCCAAGGACCTTGGGTTTGCCAAGTGTTCATACAACAGTATGCATGCAGTTGGCAACAGAGATTTCATTGGTAAGGAAAATCTCATAGTCTGGAGTAAGTCTAATAGGCTTATAATGCGAAAAATTTCCAGATACTTTTGAGATGCGGAAAAAAGTATAGCAAACAAAATTAGCATGTGGTGACCGTATCACACCCCTAATAATACTGTCGTAACTCCCTTACTTACTGACTTTTAAGGAATTCGTAGGTTCATTGCCGCCCTCACATAAGCCTGCCATTGGTCCCTATCCTGAGCAAGATTAATCCAGTCTCTACCATCATATCCTACCTCCCTCAAATCCATTTTAATATTATCTTCCCATCTACGTCTCGGCCTTCCCAAAGGTCTTTTCCCTCCGGCCTTCCAACTAACACTCTATATGCGTTTCTGGATTCGCCCATACGTGCTACATGTCCTGCCCATCTCAAACGTCTGGATTTAATGTTCCTAATTATGTCAGGTGAAATATACAACGCGTGCAGCTCTGCGTTGTGTAACTTTCTCAATTCTCCTGTAACTTCATCCCTCTTAGCCCCAAATATTTTCCTAAGAACCTTATTCTCAAACACTCTTAACCTCTGTTCCTCTTCAAAGTGAGAGTCCAAGTTTCACAACCATACAGAACAACCGGTAATGTAACTGTTTTATAAATTCTAACTTTCAAATTTTTGTCGTAACTCCCAAGAATTGAATTTTGAGTTACAGGCAGTAATCTTTATTTCAGCTTCTATCACAATGCTTCCCAAAGTGGGGGTCGTATAAGGAGCTCTGGGGGGGGGGGGGTCGCGAAATGATTTACAAATCAATACAGAAAGTTTTATTAACAAACATTTATTTTGTGTTTAGAAACATAAGCATTAACAACGTTGAACATAAGAATTAAAAAAATGTTTCAGTAGTTATAGATTAAAAAATTATTAATTTAATAAATGTCTGTTTTTCAGAAAGCAGCTTCTCAAATTGGACTCCATATTACATACACAAAATGATATAGTTTTCAAATTTAAGGAAATTTCTCGCTTTTGTTTTGGTGATTATCATAGACAAGAAATTTATTTTACATAAAAAATTTAAGAAACTGCATTCTTTTGATTCATAACTGGTTTGCACTCTTCGAAATAAAAGTCTAGTTTGAACTTTCCAACAGTAGGCACATATTGTATTTCAATGAGTTTTTTCCTTCATATTTTCTGGAATTTCAGCCACTTGAATGTCTAAAAACGGATTCACTATCCATCTGTCACTGTCTAATTGTTTTGAGCTTTTTTTCGGAAAATACTCAAAAAGCTGTTGTTTAAAATTGTGGAAACTTAATTGTTTGTCGGCAAAAACAAATTTAGTACCGGTACGGTATTTGACTATCATATGTAGCGAAATATTCCATAAGTTATTCAATACACTGGAATGAATCAAATTTCTTTTTATCAATTGTTGTTGACTGGAAGTCAAGTTTCTTTATAAATCTGCTGATTTTATCCCTAGCTGTTATTATATTAACATTTTGGCCTTGTAAACTACTATTCAGTGTTTAAATGTTCGAAAATATGAGCAAGAAAAACCAAGCTAAGAAACCAAAGAGATTATTGAGAAATAGGTTTGCATATTCCGATTTCTCGTCTTGTATGTACTGGTACAATAAAAGTTCTGCTCTTAACTTCAAACTCTTTTTGGGTTCATGCTCATTGAGATCATTAAAAATGGTAAAATCTTCTTGACTGGTCCTCTACTCAGAATATTCTTCCCAGACCTCTGCTGGCTGCAGGACTAAGAATAACGAAACTGATAGTGCTACAGAAGATATAACATTCCCGATTTACCACGAAAATCGTCTGTAGCTGCATTTAGATTGGCAACAGGTAATGAATGTTTGGCCAAACACCTGCATAGAATTGGAATATATCAGTCCCCTAACTGCCCATTGTGCAACTCAAACCAAGAAATGGATTCGGAACACCTCAAAATCTGTGCTTCAGTGGCTGGCCATGATAATATCTTTGAAAAATATTGGAGTGCAAGAGGTCAAATGACTTTATTGTCAAACGCCTGGCATTAGAAAACAACAACAACATTTCGCACAATCGTACATGTTATTGATTTTGTGATCTTCATTACTTACAGCTGAGTTTTTATTTTGGGCTTCTCTTTGTGCCGTTCATCTGAGCCGTCTGGCTGAGGACTTGATTCTTTATAGTAGCAAGGAATACAATTTCGTGACTATATCTGATTCTTATTCTACTGGAAGCAGTCTCATGCCACAGAAAAAAAATCCTGATAGTTTGGAACTCATACGAGGAAAAGCAGGAAGGATATATGGAAATGTAAGTACATAGCTTAGTAAATAAATACAGTAGATTAATTCTCTGATATTAATTTATACAGTAACAGTAACCTTATTTCCTTGTTATCCTGCAGTCAACAGTTACTGCACTCCTTAGAAGTCGAAAATGATAATGATAATGATAATAATAATAATAATAATAATAATAATAATAATAATAATAATAATAATAGTGTAATAGTAAGCTAGTAGTAGTAGTAGTAGTAGTAGTAGTAGTAGTAGTAGTAGTAGTAGTAGTAGTAGTAATAATAATAATAATAATAATAATACTGTAATAGTAGGCTAGTAGTAATAGTAGTAGTAGTAGTAGTAGTAGTAGTAATAATAGTGTAATAGTAGTATAGTTCGCGCAAGGAATGATTACCGAAAAGCAATGGTGGCATTGCTGTTTTGATGTGTGTATGTTGGCACGCCTGGGGAGGGGGGGCTGAGAGGTGCGGGCCAATGGAAGTACCGTCTCTTCCAAGAAGACGAACAAATGACATCGCTGTGGAAATAAAGAACGTAACAAGAGAAAAATTCGAAGCTAATTAAATACGCAACATATGTTTAGGAATGAAATAATAATATCGTGCAATACAAGATATGTATTCACATGCAATGGAACAAACTAAAGTCGTAATGTAACTATCACAACACAAGACTGATTCTATCGATGTCATTTCTCTTCCAACTGTACTCTTGATTATCATTCAAGTTATCTCGTGACCTTTCCTGTCGCCCTCCTTTCCTTATGGTATTGTTTCATTCACATTCCTTCCATCGGTATTCCCTGCTTGCGAGACCTATAGTAGCAGTAGTAGTAGTAATAATAATAATAATAATAATAATAATAATAATAATAATAATAATAACTTTATTAGTATTTTCCTACAATACAATTTATTATACTTCACCAAAAAAATTTTGCTCCTCTATAAATCTCTGTCCTCAACATCTTCTTCAGTAAGATCTCTTCTAGTCGTACTCCTTCTGACGCTGGTTCGCCATTGTTCTCTTGGTTTTCCTCTTCTTCTCTTTCCCTCCGCAGTTCACTCCAGCATCATCTTCGGAGTTCTTCCACTTTTCATCCTTTTTATGTGTCCAAACCATTTTAATCTTTTTTCATCAATTACTTCAATAACATTCTTTTCTTCCTCCATAATTTCTCTAATTCTTTGATTTATAATTTTTTCCTTGATTTTCTTGCTGCTTTCCGCCAGAAGTTAATAATAATAATAATAATAATAATAATAATAATAATAATAATAATAATAATAATAAAATAATAATAATAATAATTTTTTTTTTCAGTATCGCAATTTGTTCTTGTTTATACCTTGTATAGAGTGAAAATGTGGAAATGTTGTGGGTCACACAATGTTATTTAAAAACACCATTTTCTTCAGTTAGCATTGCAACTATGTACTTTCAGTGCTGTGGTTTCTTGATGGTCCTTAAAGGATTACCGTCTACATATAATAAAGACATGCAAGAGGATAAGGAAGCCATGTTTGACACTTACGACAGTCTTAAGAACGTCCTTCAAGTGGCAGCTGGAACTGTTGAAACCCTATTGGTAAGGATGATATTAATGATTGAATCTTACAAATATTAAGTCTCACAGCTTTTAACTTACAGTGATCTATAACACGAATTAAACAGTCTCTTGCTTCCCGTAGTTAAGGAGATCAGGAACGAAAATAATCAGAAATAATTTTTAAGACTTATGTGCATTCACAAGGCATTCGAATCCCAACAGACTTTGAGTCAGAAAGTAGCCGAACTTCGGGCGCTCTGTAGGAAATTTCTCTGCCTTGTCAGTGTGGTATGTGACCTATTCTCCAGGGATATAGACTCAGTGTGCCGACTGATCAAAGGGGAAAGTGATGCTCGATATCCAGGGTCTCGTACATTTCGAATTTATTCCTGATGGTCGAACTGTCAGTAAGGAGACGTATGTTGTAATTCTTCGACGTCTTCGTGTTGCAGTTCGATGAAAAAGACCCAATTTGTGGCAAGGACAACCCCCAGCACATTGGTCGCTCTTGGTAAGCGAATTCCTTGCACAACACAAAATACATTTTACATCTCCTGCAAGAACTTCCTGATTAGGATAGCATCATGTATTTCGTGATATTGTTGCTGAAGTTTAAAGCCTCCTGGTTAAATATTTCCTAAAATATATTATATATTAGTCAGTTTACAATGCCTTTTGACATTTTCTGACAGCCAAATATTAATTTACAGTCACTGATAAATGTATTGCACTGCAAGATACTACTCCCCTCTCTCTCTCCATAGGTCTTCTCCTAACTGTCTTCTTTCTATAGCTTTTCCTGAAATATTTAAACGTAATTCATACATTTTGTAAATTTAAATTTTGAATTTTACTAATTCATGTTCTGAAGCTATACAATTTATCTCAGTATGATTTTAAAGAATGTGTTCTAAGTTTGGTAATACTGTATAAATATTTTATACAGTTAAATTTATAAAATCCTGCATGCCACTGTCTACAGTCAGGTTCTCTTAAGACATACAACATTTGATGCTTGCTAACAGAAATTGTAATATTTATGTTAGGTAAATGAAGATTTCTGTGCTGCAGCTCTGAGTCCTGACATGTTGGCAACAGACCTGGCCTACTACTTGGTGAGGAAAGGGGTGAGTAATAAATGATAATCAAAATATCGTGATTTCGAATTCTTACGCACAGCAAAGCATGCATTAAAGCGAGTTCACATATTCAGCAAACGGTAAAACCTTTATTTATTATTAAATGGCATGCCTTTTTTTCTTAGCATTTACCATACATAAACATATAATTCCCTCCCTTTTTTCCTGAAATTTCTAGCCGAAAAGCACCAGTGGGGGAATTATGCGAGTATATTTTCTCAAGGGATTTATAAAGCAGTCTAAGTGTTTATAAACATATATAATTTGTTAATTCAATTTCATTATGGATATTAGCTCTAAGTCGCGAATTATTTTATCTGGCGGGAAAAGTGAGGATTTAACATCATCTAAACATCTCGTTTCTGGTCTTCTTCATTTCTTTCTTCCTAATGGTTCCCTTTCTAGTAAACTTCTTTACAAATCTTACATTGTCCATTTAGATTACATGTCCTAGCCGTTCTAATTTTAAATGCTTTTAGTACAGTCACTGTATCTGGAGCTGTGAACGAACTTATTTTACAGTATTCATGATTCATTTTTATTCTCCATCGTCCACTGTCAAGTTAGTCCATACACTTTTGTTAATGCCTTCTTTTCCTACATTCTTATTTAATTTTTAATCTCTTCTGTTAAAGTTCAAGTTTCTGTTCCAAGAATTACAATAAAATTTGTTTTAATATAGTTTACATAAAGATATTTTAACTGATTGTGATATGTATATAACATGTACTTTATTTTCAAAATATTGCCTAGTACATGGTAACATTCATTACGTAACATCACTCTCTTCTTTTTATTTATGTTTGTATACAAGTTATATTTGATGTGATATCAAGTACAGAGGTACTCAAGGGATTCCACTTTCTCGTATTCTTGCTTATTTATACAATTACTCTATTAGCATATTCGGGTATGAATAATCAGTTTGTTTCATAATTTGACTTTACTTCTCTTATGTAGGATCAATGAAATGAGCACTGCATAATTGAAGACTTGAAATAAAAAAGGCTCTAAGTGCCATAATCATGAATTTCAGGAAAATAAGTTTTAAGTGTACTAGGTAATTATTGGTCATAATTTCAATATTAATGTGTTTTAATTGAAAGATAAGCATAGTATGGAGCTAGTGTCCAAAGGAACTTACAAACGTAATATTGCAATAGTATGAAAACCGTACTGAAAGTGGAATTTTAATGAAAGGCTCTAAGTTCCATAGTTCAGAGTCAGCAAAAAGATAGTGAAGAGGACAAACGAATGAAACAAAAATGGTTTTTTCTTCATAAAGTAAAAGTTTATTCTGTAATGCTTCTGGAAAACTGTTTGTGGTCATCATTTTTGTCAGGTTTCAGTCAAATTCTTCTTCTTTTCGGTTAATACCTGGATTTTCTTCTAAGTTAACGAAAATATTTCAGAAAATGTTCCTCTGCAAACTTGCACTAAGTCACCTTGCCCATCTGGAACAGAGTAATGAATAGCTGCTTGTCTCCTGCTCTATGAAGGGTCATCGTAGGTACCATAACGTCTTCTTTTAACATGTGATACTTGCATCAGCCCCATCAAGTAACTCCCTCACTTTTCAATATCTTCCAAGTCATAAAAATCTTCAAACAGCCCGACCTTGTGTTTATAGCTGAGGTTCAAACAGTCTGTCCAGGTATGGTGTAGGTTAGCGATCAGTAATGAGATTAGCATCCTGTGCTGGACGAGGTTTTGCAGGAACATGTTTATTATTTGAACTTATTGTGACAGCGACGTGAGATTCAAACTCACGACCAGCGTCCCGCAAGAAAGCAGATCGCGCGGCGGAGAGGAGTAAGGGGAAAGGGCCTACGCGGCGAGAGAGTGGAGAGAGAGTGTGCGCGCATCTGGTGCTGGTAGACAGGAGAGGGCTCTGGATTTTTCTGGAGTGCCATCTCTAGAGACGTATGGAACTTTCGAGGCTACGTCGCTGTGGTTATAAATTACGGACGCGAAGGAACGAGATAGAGTTTTCAGTTATTCAGTCAGTGAGTAAACCAGAGCAAGCAAGCCAGTCTTGTGTATCGGAGTTCGACTCGAGTGTGCGTCCGCAACTGCGTCAGCATCCGAAGGCCTGAGTTCGAGTGCAGTGGACCGCAGTTGGAGGGACCTGAGTTCGAGTGCAGTGGACCGCAGTTGGAGGGACCTGAGTTCGAGTACAGTGAACTGTCTCTGAAGGTCTGTGGTTCGAGATACTGTGAACTCGAGTGACTGAGCTAGAAGAACTGTGAACAGAGAACTGATAGTTCTGATTTGTAAATAGTGCTTTGTAAATATTAGTTAAGATTAACAGTTCATTGTTGTTCGTACTAGTCCAAGTAAATTGTCATTGTCGTCGGTGGAGTGCTATAACGAATACTGTGTTGAGTGAAAATCCAATTGTTGACGAGAGCGTTTAAGGCGAATTGTAGAAAAGAATTTTTGTTGTGACGAATAAATTACATTGTTGTTACTAATAAAATTCACATTATGTATTCATTTCCTCCATTTTTCAGCTTTCTTTTGATTGCAGCCTCAGAACCTTCTCCTTTAATTCGTCGTTTCTTTCCACTAAAACTCTTACAAATATCTGCCGCATCCGCCATTTAATCTAACTATGAGGAGGAAGAGCGCGGGACATAGAGCCTTTCATATGTTAACAGCAGTGGCAGTTAAACCGCATGCTATCTTTCGATTGCATTTGGTACTACATTTTCATTCGTGGCAGTTCGAGCTTTTTATATATTATAGGGCTTGGCATATAGATCCCATTTTGCACACAATTTCAAAAATTCCTTATTATGGCACTTGGAGCCTTTTTTATTTCGAGTCTTCAATTTTTGTCACAGTAACGATATTGACATCATTCTCTCACAGTAAGTGGAAATAAGAGGAAAGTGAAATATGAGCTTTCTAGTCTCTTTAGATCTAATTAATATGGAAAATTTCCAGGTTGCATTTCGTGAAGCTCATCATCTTGCCGGAGAAGTTGTGGCCTTGGCAGAGAGGCAGAATGTAGAGATATCAAGTTTGACTTTGCAAGAGTTGAAGACTATTAGGTATGTTAATTTATATGATCATGAGTCACTGGCTATCACTTTGTAATGTACTGATTGTGCTGATGAGGGAATCAATTTCGGGAGGGGGGAGGAATATCGCAATTCTTCAAATACTTCATGGACAAATTTTCTTGAACTTAAATTTATACAGTATTCAAAATTCTCAACTTATTTTTCAGTTAATTCTACGGATTACATATAACTGAATAATTATTGTTAAGGCTACAGTTGTTATTTCTCTCTCGTTACTATAGAAACCGAGTAATTTCCATGTTAAAGAAGGAAGCCTACATACACCAGATAAATCTATTTTGTATTTAACACAAAAAATAATTGTAATTGGAAAAGTATTCGATTTTATGGTAAGTCTATAAAGTGAAGAACAAATTCAATTTAAATAGATTATCTATGAAGCAGAATGTTCAACTTATGCTATCTCTTTGTATTCGGAAGAACTGCATTAAATTCCTGATTATTATTCCAGATCATACATAAAAAATTAAGTATTTGTGTTCCGATATCTTGATGATTAGTTGAAAATATTTATTGTTTGAAAGATTTATTGAAAATTTAATAATCATAAACTAATTTTAATTGCTTATTATAATAAAAGCAATATATTCTAGTGTAAACAAACACGTGCTGCAGATTCTAGGTGCTTGACTTGGTAGTGTGGATTAGTTTTTTTGACACAGAAGTGTGAGACTTGCAATCCGTATATTAACAATGCTAAATATATATGCATTCAAAACCACATAAGGTTTTTTTTTTTTTGGGTAATGTAAACGTAAAGTTAAAGGCACTCTGTGATGATGTAAGGCTAGGGGCCTGATTGTTTGGTGAAATAAAACTCCTGACTTCGATAGGTATTTTGTGAGATAATAGCAATTTTAACGAATATTTTTCAAAAAAATTTATTTATGAAGCCTATATGCTTTAAATTTTATGCAAATAATAAACAAAATACGGTACAACGTTCTGAGCATTCAAATAATTTACATCCTCAAAACATACACTTAGCAGGTAAGTATTTTGGTGTATGCAGGTTGTAAAATGGAATTTTCAAACACAGAGACAGCCAAGACATATGAATGTTACCAACCAGTTAAGGCATCTTATTTCGCTACAAATGACATATTTCACTCAAATGAACAAATTTTGCTATATTGTGCATGTTTATTTGCCTTAATTATGATGTATGTGTGAAACACATAATACCGCTAAAAATGACATTTGGAATGTTTTTTTTTTTTTTTGGTTTTATCATTGTTACCAAAAAATCAGGTCCCTATATATGACATATAGGTGCATGAAGGTAGAGTGATCATGCTTTCTTGACTTTGGCATTTAATTTTACTCACCCTGTATGTGAATAATGGGGAAGTATCAGTAAATACAATATTATTTTGTTACAAAACGATAAAGTGTAAAATTAAAAAGAAAGAAATAAAAAGTTTTCACCGACTCTTCTGCCAAAATTCATACATATGTTATATGTTTTCAGCGAGAAGTTTGAAGAAGATGTACTGAAAGTGTGGGACTACAAATGCAGTGTAGAACAGTACCAGGTTGTTGGTGGAACAAGTACGAGCAGTGTTATGCATCAGATACATGTGCTGACAGAATGGTTACAGATCACAGTACAAAGCTAGCTGGTATGCTACAGAAAAGTGTATACAGTCTGCTATGGGGGATGCTTTGGAGAGAAAATAATGATATTATTATTTCAAGGTATTTTTATATAAAGCATTTATCTTTTAAGTAAGCGAACTTGGAACAAATTTTAATTACCATATTTACCCGTGTTAGGTCAGTTTCTGTCAGATGCATTTCCAATTCACTGTGGGCTAAAGCAAGGAGATGCACTATCACCTTTACTTTTTAACTTTGCTCTAGAGTATGCCATTAGGAAAGTCCAGGATAACAGAGAGGGTTTGGAATTGAACAGGTTACATCAGCTGCTTATCTATGCGGATGACGTGAATATGTTAGAAGAAAATCCACAAACGATTAGGGAAAACACGGGAATTTTACTGGAAGCAAGTAAAGAGATAGGTTTGGAAGTAAATCCCGAAAAGACAAAGTATATGATTATGTCTCGTGACGAGAATATTGCACAAAATGGAAATACAAAAATTGGAAATTTATCTTTTGAAGAGGTGGAGAAGTTCAAATATCTGGGAGCAACAGTAACAAATATAAATGATACTCGGGAGGAAATTAAACACAGAATAAATATGGGAAATGCCTGTTATTATTCGGTTGAGAAACTTTTATCATCTAGTCTGCTGTCAAAAAATCTGAAAGTTAGAATTTATAAAACAGTTATATTACCGGTTCTTCTGTATGGTTGTGAAACTTGGACTCTCACTTTGAGAGAGGAACAGAGACTACGGGTGTTTGAGAATAAGATTCTTAGGAAAATATTTGGGGCTAAGAGGGATGAAGTTACAGGAGAATGGAGAAAGTTACACAACACAGAACTGCACGCATTGTATTCTTCACCTGACATAATTAGGAACATTAAATCTAGACGTTTGAGATGGGCAGGGCATGTATCACGTATGTGCGAATCCAGAAATGCATTTAGAGTGTTAGTTGGGAGGCCGGAGGGAAAAAGACCTTTAAATGGGAAGATAATATTAAAATGGATTTGAGGGAGGTGGGATATGATGATAGAGAATGGATTAATTTTGCTCAGGATAGGGACCAATGGCGGGCTTATGTGAGGGCGGCAATGAACCTCTGGGTTCCTTAAAAGCCAGTAAGTAAGTAAGTATTTACCCGTGTAAAAGACGCATTTTTTTATAACAAAAAATCAGGATGCATCCTCTATGCAAGGAAAAAATTTCAGTGAAAAAAAAAAGAAAAAAAAAACGCATATTAAAGATATGTCGGCTCGAATGCTGAAATAATCGAAAGAATATGTAAGAATATATGGGCCACGACTAATTTATATATCAATTGCGTAGCATTTAAGATGACTGATAGTTAGCAGCAGTTGAAGTGTTTGACCAAACAAAGTTACTACCACAACCACCGTTACCTCTCTCCCTCACTGTGCTGCCATTATCCCAGTCACCATCAGCATCAGGTAAAGTCAACCTGATTTGCAAATCTACAGAAAGAAGAGAAATGGATAGGTCCAACTCCAACATGGGGCAAGGCCATCAGTAACAGTTACTCAATACCAATTAAAAGGGTCTATGAAATAAAATTAATTTTTATCTCATAAAACAATTTTTAATCTCCGACTCATGTAAAGTACATTATCAAGATCGCCCCTCCAAGTTTACACTCATAATATTTACAGTTAGTATAATTACATATTCCTACAATAAAAAATATACATTACAAATGTAACTTACGTTACAAACATATCCACAAGATATATGGTACAGTGAATACAACAAAGCAATAACACACAAACTTAAGTGAGTATAATAAATTGCTATGTAATCTGGTATGTCTCAATCAACAGGAGCTGAGATAGCTCAGTTGGTACAGTGCTTCACTATAGATTGAAAGGTTAAGTTGTATCTTAAAAAATAAAAGAGGCAAGGAACTCTTTCTTGGCAGAAACATCCAAAAGAGATCTGCATCCCATCCAGCCTTCTGCCAGATGAAAAATAAGATGTTTCCGCTTGGAGTAAAATTGACTGAGGCACACTGCTAGCTGGAGTATCATGATAGTATATTTACCTTTAAAAAGTAAAAGTAAGCAAACAACTAATTACAAGGAATTCTATTTTGGTCTTATACGCCTTTTTCAACACACTGACATTACAAATTGAAGTTATCAGCTTTGCATGCTGGAGAAAACCAACGTCAATCCCTGCAAGTGCAGGTACTATTTCTGACGAGATAGTTATGGAAACTACAGTAGCATATATTGCCCAACTGCGCAACTCACGGGATTCATATACAGTAGAACTTGGTTATAACGACATCCAAGGGACCTTAAAAGTTATGTTGTTATAAACGAGTGTCGTAGTAACCGAGATTCACATTATCAATCTAGTGAGGTGGAAAATTAAAAATAACAAACTTAATTAGACTTATTTCAGATTTATGTATTGACTTTTAAGCCTACAATGAACATAATAAAATACACGTAGGCCTACAATTATAAATACAATATTCTGTATTAAAACAGTTTGTTCAGTACTCACCAAACTACTTTACATAGAAGTGAAGTAATCAATCATTTTACTCTGTTGTCTTCTACTTGCCCAATACACACTTTCTAGGGCTAAATTACATTCTATGTTCATAATTTCAGTTGCAATTTCACTGCTTCCTTCCCTAGCTTCATAGAACATGTTCATAATTCTAATGACTTCTACAGCGTCACTCACTTCTTTTAGTGGCCATACTGCGTTAAAATCCGTGCACTTAGTGAAAACTTCCTGTCGAAACTGATCAAATACCGCATGAATTCGGGCAGGTTACAATGGGGTGGGGAATCCGCCTGCATTCCAGATGTCTATGACAGAAGAAGACTGTAAGAATTTGTCAGGGTTAGATTTCAACAAAATATTTCTTAAAATACTTTGGTTCTTAGAAAATCTTATTCCAAACTGAGGTTGAAAATGACGTTATATGCGAGGTAGACGCATATGCATTTGTCGTATTAAGCAAGGTAGGAAAGCATATGTCTTATGGGGAAATAGTTGGGACCACAGAATATTTGACATTATAGGCGAGATGTCGCACAAAACGAGGTCGCTATAACCAAGTTTTACTGTAGTTATTCCAATGTCCGAGTCTTTAGATATTATACCATAAAGTGATCAATACAACTGGAGCATGATACTGAAAGTTTATTTCTATCTAATATTAAGGTTATGAAAATACTGAGATTTTTACCTCCCTGCGCTCCTTATACCATATCTATTGGAGCAAAATGTGTTTTTCTAATATGTAATGAATATTAAATGTTAGTTGATCCTATTCAGGATCCAGACAATTCATCCCCGAAAATCGGTCCCACAACTACCTCGGTTCCAAAACAAATTCGTTCCTGGAAAATTTGCTCCCATAACAAATTCGTGCCTGGACTATTCAGTAACTTAACAAATTCTGTTCAGTCCAGGCTTCATATTTGGACCAGATACATAGCAACAATGTCTTTGAAGAAGCAATGTTGAATGTTGTAGATAAACAAGTCAATTTTGATATTGAGGGAGAAGTTTAAAATCAGTGTTCATTGCATTTTTCACCCTCTCCCTCATCTCTACCCTTCGGTTTCCCCAGCCGCCTTCAGGAGGAAGTCACTGAAATCGACATTAAAATTGACCGGACAGAGGGCGGCCATTCACCGGCCCAAAAAAAAAAAGTATATGTTCACGAAAACACACATAGGGGCAGGGTGTTGGACAATGTCCCACTTATAAAGAAGTCGACGAAGTGTTGTACTACCTGCGGGCCACTAGACATAATATCGCTGGCAACCATTGAAGTACATAACCAAATAATTGGCAATAAAGTGAAATTATGTAAAGTAATTAAGTTATTAAAAGTATGTAATTGGGAACAAATAACTCTTGGTATGCACTATCTTTGGAACCAACTGAGATAAAAAGGTTTGGGAACCAATTTCAACTTGGATCAAAAGTTTTGGGAACCATTTTCATCTGGGACCAAACGTTTTGGGAACCAATTTCAACTTGGATCAAAAGTTTTGGGAACCAATTTCATCTGGGACCAAACATTTTGGGAACCAATTTCAACTTGGATCAAAAGTTTTGGGAACCAATTTCATCTGGGACCAAACGTTTTGGGAACCAATTTCAACTTGGATCAAAAGTTTCGGGAACCATTTTCATCTGGGACCAAACGTTTTGGGAACCAATTCCCTGGACCTAATTGTTCGGGGACATAAAGTTGGGGACGAATTGTCTTAGATCCAGTTATTCAGTTTTAAAAACTATAATTACTGAACCATTCCAAATCTAATGTACTGATTAGACATTTCTTGCAACTTACAAGTAACAAAATGTAAGCCATTTTTGTTATACTTCAATAGTCCATTTTATTAAGTTATATAATTATATCCTATTTGCATCCTGAACATTCAGGACTAAAGATTGAATTGTATAAAGCACGTAAAGAGGATGGATAATGGCAGGATGCCTAAAGAATCATTGCTCAATATGTCTCATAGTTGTAAGTTTCACATACCAGATTACAATGCATACTAGTACAAATCGCAATCAGAACTCTTTGCTCTGCATTCATAATTCTATGTGAATCTATTTAGGGTTATACACATTGTTTCAAAATATATTTATGTAGTTTATTTCATAGTATTTCACCAGCAAACGATAATTCTGTGATGAAAATATTCTCGAATCTCTTCATTTCATTTCTTTGGTTTTACTCTGTTGTTAAGAAATATTATAAGAATTAAGAAAATTAACACACGATTACTTATATAAATTCCGACATCATCTGGTTACTCATGTGATGTAATATTGTCAGAAGAAAGTGATGTTTAGTTTGTGTCATGGAATTACACAGACAGATAAAAATGGCCCAATCAGAAGTTGAACAAGAAAAAATTTTTATGCCGAAGAGATTCTAGTATGTGTTAGAAGGAAATGACTAGATACTGTAAGTATTTAAACGAGTTAGGAAAATAAAAAAATCTTAAGATGGAAAAGAATCAGAAACAGATGACATATTATTGAATTAAATCTAAAAATATTTATTTAATAAATGCAAAACGTAAAACACTGTTAAAATAACATTTAAATTAATATAGGTACATAAACAAGTAACTAAAGTTTTAAATCCAGGTACTCACATCCACAAAGCCTTCATAAAACAAGAAAAAAGAAGATTTTATTTTTAAAAAGTCACTTTTCCATTCAGTTAATATTATTGGCAATATATTCTTAACTACTTCTCTTGAGAATATTGACTGTAGGTAGAAAATGGGAGGAGGGGGGGGGGGCGAAAGGAAGCATTCATTTACGATTTTCAAACTAAAATTTAAAATGATGTATTTTAATGAAACAAAACATACTATAATTGTAGAACTAGCCATAAGTGATAGATGGATGCAAGGCCGGTCTTAACCATCTCGATGTCCTCGTAATCATTTTCATAATTTTTCAATGTTTTTCTGCCATAAGCTTAATATTCTTAATAAATATGTAGCTTGGAACTTAGAGATAGTATATCACGTTTTGTGCAAATGTGTTTAAAATATTCACAATGGCTTCCAACGTATCAGAAAACAAAATAATGTATTACAAATATATGTATTCTGTGAAGCCAAAGAGTAAAAGGAGACTTGCAAAAACTGTTGCAGCTATGGAAAATCAGTTGCCAGTTGACGCAATAATACAGAAATAAATGATACACTAAAACTACACTGATAACAAATTAAAATGTTACTATCCACGCCTGTCAGAGAAATGCTTAAAGTGATGTCACACAAAAGATTATTTATTTATTTATCAATGACTGGTATCTAAACTGGTTTTTATTTCATCGTCCTTAGCAACCTAAACAATGGCTTTATTCACAGCACTGAATTAATAGTATATTATATAACGACGTACAGAAGTGAGCTTTATTACCCGGTCATGATCTAAGACCCCATGAATTAATGTATATAATACTTTACCTACTTTGTTTGTTATTTGCCGAAAATTAGAAGAAAATAAATCTATAAATTCAATTAGGCCTATTAAATCTGTTATATCAGCGAAGAATTTTATTCCTTATGATTGATGACATTAGCTGTATTGTTGCTATGGTAATAATTTCTTATAAAATGCTTCATAACACATTGCTAAGTAAAATAACAAAGCAACGTGTTTTCCATTTTATTTAACTCATCGCCTACTTGAACGCATCCATGCATCCGATAGCTGCTTATACTGCCTGCTCATTCAATGATCAAACATGTAATGTGACATATATATTATGCCTATATCCACAAGTGACTTCACTGACCGTTGGAGTTGCTATCTAGCTACAATTTTTTCTATACAATGAGTTACAAAAGCTGCTATGTGACAATTAAAATCAGTTTTCAAATTAAAATTGAAAATTAACTACTTAAATTACATTAAATTAAATTAAATTACATTAAATTAGTAATCATTTGTACCCAACAAACTTTTATTGTAAATGATTTCCTGTTTTCATATAATTTATCTTAATGTTTTCTTTTTCCTTTCAAATTGTCACACAATTGGTTTTCATGATTATTCTTTATGAATCGATTAGTAGGCTGATCTATTCGAACCCTTATTTAGGGCGGCTTTTTTATTTAAAAATTACTTTTTTTTTAGAACATTTTATGGAACTTGTAAGGATAAGTTATTATTTTCGTTTTTAAAAAACTGACGAAGACCATAGTGTATTTGGTGCTGCCACCTACCATTTCAGCGAAAGCACTGTTAGAATGGTCTTATGAGAAGGCAGTATAAGCAGCCAACGGATGTCTTCAAGCAGGCAGTGGGAAAGGTTATAAAAGACAACACGAAGTCGAATCTTTTCTATTTCCGAGATTCTGTTACGCACTTAACACATGCATATTACATACTATTGTTTGCAAGATCATATTTTTAGAAATGAAAGTACTCCAGAATCTTTACGAATTTTTTTGCATTGAAAATATAAACTTATATTCAAGTATGGTGTACAGAAGGAAAACAAAAACAGGAAAAAATGTGTGTATGTATCCAATGCCTACCCACTTCACTTGTGTGATTCGGGTTCTGCATATTGCTGATAGATAGCAGGACTGTGACCCATTTTCAAGTTGCACACCACTTTGGCAGGCCACACTATGCATGATGTCTGTGTTGAGAGCTATGTTGTGTACTATGAACTGGAAAAAATGTAATTTTAGTCAAACTGATGGGACAGCCAGGACATTATAATATAAAATATATGGTCACTCTAATATAGTTCCACACAAGAAATGATAATAAATACAAGGTGGGTAAAAAGTTGCTTTCCCCAATATTCGTTCTTAGGTTTCATACTTCTATACATATACAGATATCATAACTTGAATAAACTAATAGATGGTGGGTTGACAACCATGTTCGTGCGTCAACTGTTTTTCCGATGTCATGTCATGTTATTGTTGTTGTTGTTTTGTTTTATTGTGTTGGATTGTGTCTCTATGCAATAACTGCTAGTTTCTTTCAATGAATCGCAAATTATCCACAGAACAACGTGTTTTTGTTGCAACGTTGGTGGAAGCACAGTAAGAATACATTGTGTAATGAACAAAATCTATAAAAGAGTGTAGTCAAATGTAGTAGTAGGAGGTTATTTTATGACGCTGTATCAACATCTCAGGTTAATTAGTGTCTGGATGAAGTAAAGGTGATAATTCCGGTGAAATGAGTTCGGGGTCCAACACTGATAGTTACCCAGCATTTGCTCATATTGGGTTGAGGGAAAACCCCAGAAAAAACCTCAACCAGTTAACTTGCCCTGACCGGGATTTGAACCCGGACCATCTGGTTTCGCAGCCAGATGCACTAGCTGTTACTCCACAGGTGTGGACTAGTCAAATGTAAATTGAATGTAATTAAATGTAAGGAAGTGTTTGGAGAAAGTGATTTTTAACCCCCCTGTATAGTACCTTTCATGGGGTATTGTAAGCTTGGTAAAAGAAGATGACCTGTAGCCAACTGTCATCTATCACTTCTGGTTAGTTCTACTATTGTAATAGTTATACTAACAAATCTCTCTTTAACAGCAGTGTGTATTCGAGGTAGGCTAGGTATGCACTGCTTAATCAACAGAATTTGTAAAAATATACCTATTTCAGTATAAACTATCATTTTTTTGTTCTTTCCTTGTTCCTTCCTTCAAAGCACTTCTACAGTAGAATATATTGCATCTTACCACTTAACATTTTATGTGACAATTCTGACATTGTGCATACATATTCAGCTGGTTGTAAAGTCCAGCACATTATTACTGAACTTCTCTGCAGTGCTCGAAATGGACCAGTAGGCCTATATTGTATGTGAACATTTTTGTAATATCAAAAATTTATTAATTTATTAAGGACAGAATTTTGATTCTCATTGTAGATTTTTATTAATCAAGAAAGATTAAAATAAGAAAAACAAGAAAATTACATAATTAAGATAACTCACTATATCAGTACTGCATGTGAGATTTTGGTAGTTTTACGAGAAAAATGAGCAGGTTGGTAATTCTGACTACTGAAATGGAAGTAACAGGAAAGGTACAGAGTCAAAGTCTATAACTTATTTAGCCACAGGATGTGTTTTCTTAAAGTTTGAATTCAGAGTAATATAGCATGCGAGACTTCAAGCTCAGTCAATAAAGGAATCTTAACCTAATTGTCTGAAACTGTAATGTACATTGATATATATAATTATTTTTCATTATACGTTTGTGCTTTTGCATAGATACTTTTTTTTAATAGTATAATCTATATATTTTAAAAATTGTATTGGAAATTTTAAATTTCCATTTTGAGCACTGCTTCTCACATTAATATATTCAAATTTATTTTCATTTGAACAGTATATCTGATGTCATAAACAAATTCATGCTATTACTCTTCCATAATAAAATACGTAAACATGGAAGAAAAGATATGTCGTTCAGAATTACCACATCCCAGATTTACAATCAATTAAGTTATTACTACATGAGTCCCTCCAAAAACAATTTGATCACGGACTAGTATGGGACATTTCCATTATAAATGTCTTCTACATTGCTGCATATTTCCATATAGTTACTGGAATTTTGGGTGCTTGGATATAAAACAGCTATAATACAGTAAGTAACAATGTGAAGTACAAATGCATACATTTAAATTCAGTCTTACTGCTAGTCTGTACATCTTAGCTGCATGTCCACTGTTTCATGACCAGGTACTTACCAAATACCTCCTGTCACAACTCACTTCAAGGCAATGGATATCAGTTTAACAGCACTTCATCCCTTTGAACACAATTATGAGCACATCTGTAAACATTTCTTACATATGAATAAAATCAGAAGAGGCTTTTTATAATAAAATACAATGTATCATTCCCTTGCAAATAAAAATGATTAAAGAGAAAAGATATTTTTTAAACTTATATCAATAAAATCAGTAGAAGACTCCATTGTTCATGAATATACTAAATTACCTCATAGTTTAGAGACAGAATCAGAATATTTTGAAGTTAACACATTTTAATTTTTCCTAAATCTGTGATTATACTGTCCAGTTCTGAGTTCTTTGACACAGAAAAATGAGTCTGCTGTACAGTTTTTGAGTTTTATTATCCCCAAAGAGGAGAATCTATGTTGTGTGGGTGAAAGAAAAGATGGTTAATCTGAATAAGTAATGTAAATAGCTGACCTACTATTCCTTTCAAGAGAACATTGAGTGATTCTGGAGACAAGTGGAAATGCTAGAAAAGAAATATTCCGAACAAGATGAGATATCTTATTTCAGACAGATAGTTATTAGCAAAAGAGTTTCTGATAACGATCATGAGGGCAGCTGCTGTTCTGAACACTTGACCGAAATAATCTGAACAGTAAGATTACCATATTTGTCGGTGTATAAGATGCACTTTTTTGTTCTCAAAGTAGGCCTTAAAATTAGGCTGCATCTTATACAACGAATGTAATAATAATAATAATAATAATGGCTTTATTTAACCTGGCAGAGCTAAGGCCATAAGACCTTCTCTTACACTCAACCAGGATTAAAACTGGCTTACATAGTTGAACATACAACTGGATCGGAATTAAGTAATTACATACTGATACAATTTAGGTACATAATGAGATCAAAAGAGGTAGTTACATAAAAATTTACCTCATAAAATAAAAATAAACATAGTGGAATACAAATTAATGTTGTTAGAATCAAATATGAATCACATAAAAACAGAAGCCGATAATTCAATAAAAAATGTACACAGTAAAAAAAAAAATAGACACATTAGTATAGGTCTAAATGTACCATTATCTTTGAAAGAACATCTACGAAAATGTCCAGCTTTGCCATCAAATCTTATGGATTCGGACTCTAAATTATACTGGGAAGCTAGAAGGCAAATGGAGAACTTCCAACTACCTGGGCAATAGATACTACTATATACCATTATTTTTCATAGTTGCCTGCACTCTACCTTTCAAGATCTTAAAATGCTGTCATACCAGGAAGACTAACTTCACAACTACAGCCTCTTGATGTTTTTTTTAATCAAACCATTTAAAGTGTTCATGAGAGAAGAGTGGAATAAGTTAATGATGGAGCATCAGCTGCTTAAACAGCCTACACTCACTTAAATTTGTGAATAAGTCAAAATATCCTGGTTCAAGGTTAGTGAGAACACTGTTGTGAAGTCTTTTTTGAAGTGTGGTATCAACAATGCTATAGATGGAAGTGAGGATCATCTTCTCTGTGAAGCTGAAGATGAAGATTCTTGTTCTAACAGCAAGTTCAATGGATCTAATGAAGAAGAAACTTCCGATTACAGCAATGGGAATGAATTTTTTATTTTTATTTTAGTAGGTTATTTTACGACGCTTTATCAACAGCTCAGGTTATTTAGCGTCTGAATGAGATGAAGGTGATAATGCCGGTGAAATGAATCCGGGGTCCAACACCGAAAGTTACCCAGCATTTGCTCTTATTGGGTTGAGGGAAAACCCCAGAAAAAACCTCAACCAGGTAACTTGTCCCGACCAGGAATCGAACCCGGGCCACCTGGTTTCGCAGCCAGACGTGCTAACCATTACTCCAAAGGTGTGGACTTGGGAATGAATTTGAAGGCTTCTAAGGTTAGTGAATAATTCTTAACATTAGTTATATTTTTCTTTAAATTTGAGTTTTTTCTAGAAAATTTCTTTCAATTTTTGTGGTGTGTCTTATACACTGACAAATACAGGTGTTCTTGCATCAGTAGTATTTGCAAGAAGCACCCCATTGCACGATTAGCCATTCATCTCCATTCTTCAAGTCTTCTTGGTAAAATCTGAGATCTCATGTCATGAATGAGATGAAGATACAGAACTTAGAACCAGATAGTATTCAGAAGAAATGTGGCTTGGATTGTTTCATTTCTATTGAAGTACCTATGTAAGTAGTTCACAACATTTCAAAGATTTGATCTATCTTCAACTCAGTGCTGCCAACACAGCCTGTCACAGAACCAACATGCCTAAAAGTCGTTTGTGGTGAGAAACATGGTCCTCACAAAACATTGATTATCTGAATTTAGAGTTTCTGGGACTTGATAAGAAGGTATAATATAGACATATTTTATTACCAAAAGCTATCCAGTGTGTACTATGGGTGAAGCAATCGTCATTACTGGTATGTGGTCTGGTTGCAAGCAGTTGCGTAGTTTTGAAAATGACAATGCACGTTTTATGCATTAATGGTATCTGTAAGTACTAAAATAGATTTCAATTTTCAACTCCCGACCACAAGCACTGCTCATACAGGGGTAAATTCATTTAGTTAAATTTTTTAAAAATATTTAATATATGTTCATTATTGTTTCATGTATGTAACAGTTTTTAAATGTATTTGTAATGTATTTAATATGTATTTTTGTAATAAATCATACTGACTGATTAAAAAAAATTGAAAAAAAAAAAAAATGATGCACCCAATTATGCTTGACACTATGTAACGTCATAACTGAGCTACAGATACAGACTTCGGAACTGGACAGTATGTCATTTATTGTTTAAATCTAAATTTCAGGTTTTAAAATTCGGTTTTGTGGCGTTTTGGCAGATTTATCAATATCTGATTACTGAATCCTTATACAAGGTTCAGATATCAATGCAAATACAGATGTTTTCTTTTTTAAAGACCTATAAATTAAAAATATTAATTGTAACAATTGATTCTAAGGAGAGAAACAAACTATTTTAATAACAGCTACCACGATACCTTATAGAGAAATTCGTTAAAATATTATTCATTTTAAAAGTATTCTTAAGAGACGAACATGGGAATATGAAATGCAACTTAAGCCTAGCCTGGTGTTTGTTAACAGAATGGTTTACTCTATAATGCAAGAATTAAAGGACAGTGAATGCATAAGCGTAATCAATTCCAGATCAAGATAACTCCGATTGTAGGAACCAATCTTGAAACATAAAATATTGTAAGGACCACAAAATAAATGCAATTTCCAGCATGTTCATGAGACCTGGAAACTCTGAATTCCAATAAATATAGGATACACACAAATTAAATGAATGTAGTTATGAGCTGTTCGAAAATAATAAAAGGCAGGAATGATTATAGGAACATAACAAATTACCTTCATGTAACAAAGATAAAACAAAAAAAATAACTCTAGGAACTTTGTTCCCTGAGAGCCCAACATGAGTCCCAAAATAGTTTGAGTCGGTTGTCATTATTGGCACAGAACTCACGGAAATCCTTCAGGATTTTAGTTTGGAATATTTCGTCGCCTGTAGCAGGATTTGATGAAGATTTCCAACGCCTGCTCACCATGTGGTTCCAAGACCATAGAAATCCCATCTAAAAATTAAATTACAAAGAATTAGAGAAAATAACACAGGCCACAAATTATTACCTAATTAAATTTTAACCATTGTTTAGGGACTGCAAGGTTCAAGAGGGCTATCCCAGGATCAAAATTTCATGGACTTTTGACTATTAAAATTCCATAAAGAAGCATTGCTTACATATAAAAGTAACTAAGATTAAATATTTCACTGTTAAAAATAGTGTACACGAGAAGAGTGTGTATTAAATAAAATCCATTTATCAAACAGTAGTCATTATTATTCGAACATCACTGTACAAGGTATGTGCAATTATGTAACATGAATTGCTACTGAAATATAAACAATTAAAAATTGATCAACAAAATTAATTTAAAATATTAATGAAAAAGACTATATTATTCGGTGAGAGAAGCTTTTGTAATCCAGACTGCTTTCAAAAAAACTGAAAGTTAGAATTAATAAAACAGTTATATTACCGGTTGTTCTGTATGGTTATGAAACTTAGACTCTCACTTTGAGAGAGGAGCAGAGGTTAAGGGTATTCCAGAATAAGGTGCTTAATAAAATATTTTGAGCTGAGAAGGATGAAGTTACAGGAGAATGGAGAAAGTTATACAACGAATAACTGCACGGATTGTATTCATCACCTGACATAATTAGGAACATTAAATCCAGACATTTGAGATGGGCAGGGCATGTAGCACGTATGGGTGAACCAAAAATGCATAAAAGAAAAAGATCTTTGGGGAGCCCGAGACGTAGATGGGAGGGACTGGATTAATCTTGTTCAGGATAGGGACCGATGGCAGGCTTATTAAGGGCTGTAATGAAATCCGGGTTCCTTCAAAGCCATTTGTAAGTAAGTAAATCCTTCTACAATGTGGTATGATACTTCATCACAGCAGGTTTGTTACAAGACATTTGTGTTCAGATGTGCTGTGTGACCAACATTGTCAATAAAAATTACACAATCCATTTTGATTTAAGAGCCAATCTTTTGTTCAGATGTGTCTAGGATGATAGTTTATGATTTAAGGAATATAAAACAATTATTGGGAATTTGTAAGGAATACAGAACAATTTTTGGAAATTTCCTCTTCAGGAAGAAAGATGAAATATTCCGCAAACATAAGAATGATTCTTACCCTCCTGTCTTGCCCATAGTCATCCTTATTCTTCCCACTAACATGCCTCGTGATGTACTCTTCATGGGGACTCGACAGGGCATCTGAATGTACAGGGTATCTGCGTGGATTCTGGATCCCCAATTGTCTGCTTCCAAACCCAGATCGTACACCATGTGACAGTGAGTTACGATGGTGTTGTCTCTGGAATAAAATATTGATGTCAGAAATGAACTGTTTCCAGAATTCCTAATTTTCTGATTTAATAGAAGGCATGAAATTAAACATACGTACGAGTATATATTATTTTAATGTACCGAAGTACATATGATATTTCCATGCAGATATTCTGCGTCATCATACGATGAAAGAGTAATGGAACGGAGAAAAATTCTCTCCGGCGCCGGGATTTGAACCCGGGTTTTCAGCTCTACGTGCTGATGCTTTATCCACTAAGCCACACCGGATACCCACCCTGGCGTCGGACAGAATCGTCTCAGTTTAAGTTCCAACTCTTGGGTTCCCTCTAGTGGCCACCCTCTGCACTACGTCATAGATGTCTATGAACATAGGACTGAAGTCCACACATGTGCTGAGGTGCACTCGTTATGAGTGACTAGTTGGCCGGGATCCGACGGAATAAGTGCAGTCTTAAATCATCATTCTGTCCGACGCCGGGGTGGGTATCCGGTGTGGCTTAGTGGATAAAGCATCAGCACATAGAGCTGAAAACCCAGGTTCAAATCCCGGTGCCAGAGAGAATTTTTCTCCGTTCCATTACTCTTTCATCGTATGATGACGCAGAATATCTGCATGGAAATATCATATGTACTTCGGTACATTAAAATAATATATATGATATGTGTAAATGACTTCGTGATTTAAGACGGCGCTTATTCCGTCGGATCCCGGCCAACTAGTCACTCATAACGAGTGCACCTCAGCACATGTGTGGACTTCAGTTCTACGTTCATACACATCTATGACGTAGTGCAGAGGGCGGCCACTAGAGGGAACCCAAGAGTTGGAACTTAAACTGAGACGATTCTGTCCGACGCCGGGTTGGGTATCCAGTGTGGCTTAGTGGATAAAGCATCAGCACGTAGAGCTGAAAACCCGGGTTCAAATCCCGACACCGGAGAGAATTTTTCTCCGTTCCATTACTCTTTCATCATACGTACGAGGCTGAGCAGAACACGAAATCTTCTGGGAGTTTGAAAAGATAAAAAAATGCCGACTTCACCTGAACTTGAATGCAGCTCCAAACAGTTGAACAAATGAGCAAAAGTGTAAATACTGTATTAAAAACAAATTAGTAATTAACGCATAGGTGGAATGAATAAGAGGATGAATACAAAAAAAAATTAAATACAGTACACAAATAAATGAATAAGTTCAATATACTGCCCCGTGCAAATTAATCCGAACAAGGTAATTTTTTCTTCATTTTCCCAAAGAATTGCCACCAATGTATTTACAGTAAAATCTTGTGTTCTCTGTCCATTGTTGCTTGTTGATTCAAATGTAATTGTTGTGTGTAACAGTTCTTTCAGTTCAAATGTGCATTTATTTGTATGTGGTCTAGTTTCATAATTCTCTTTTGAGATTTGTAAATTTCGTTCTTCAAAGGATAAGACTCCCAGGAAATGAAGTGCGATTCTGGCATTAGCACAAAATACTTCTGACGCAAAGAGAGATATAGCTAGAAAATTTTGTGTTTGTGTAGCCACTGTACATAGAATTATTCAACAGCACAAACAATCTGGCTCCTTTACACCAAAGAAAAAGGGGAACTGCGGCAGGAAAAAAAAACTACACCAAGTGATGACTGCTTTCTTCTTTAAAAAAGCACAGTAAACTCCAGATTCACTGCTGTGGACTTAGCTCGTGAATTGGGGGAAGCGGAGTGAATCTACACACATCTAATGTTCGTCGTAGATTTTTAGTAGCAGGAAGGAAAGTCCGAAAACCTGTGAAGAAACAAACTCCTACACAAGAAATCCACAAGAAACGCCTCTTGTGGGTGTGTGCTCATCAGAGTTGAACAATACAAGACTGGCAAAAAGTTTTTTCTCTGATGAGAGTCACTTCGAAATGCAAGGACAGAGGATTCAGTCTGTGTGCCAAGCAAATAATAAGCCTCCAACTTCAGCACATTTGCAGCAGACTGTAAAAAACCACATCAAGAAGATGTTTTGGGGGTGTTTCACCTATGAAAGGCAGGACCTTTAATTCCTGTTGAAGGCATGAAGAAAAGTGACCAGTACATCGGAGTACTGGAGAGAGCTGTTCATGAACTGCAGAAAAGGTTTCCGAATGGTGGTGGAATTTTTCAGCCAGATTTAGCTCCTTGCCACTCTTCAAAGGAAGTGAAGAAATCTTCAGTGATAACAATGTTCGTGTGCTTGAATGGCCAGGGAATTCTCCTGACATTAATCCCATAGAAAATATGTGGGCTATTTGCAAAAAGGGACTTGTACACTTTGACTGTCCCACAAAAGAACTCATAACAGTATCTTTTTTTGAGTGTGGCTTCGTGATGATATATACTGAAAAATGTATGTTCCAAGCTTGTTGAGTCAGTGCCAAATCATGTAATGGAGCTTATAAAATAGAAAGGAGGATATTTACTATTAAGAAGGATAAATATAAATAATTGATGAATAAATGCATGAAAATATGTAAAATATTGTTTCCGAAAACGTATTATGTGTCTTTCACGTGTTAAATTTTATATTACCCTGTTAACATGTTTCAGCCTGCTATTGGCCATCTTCAGAACTGGTTGTTGCTGGTCTTGGCACCTTTCTTGGCACCTTTTGTTTTGTTTCCTGTAGGGGTGTGTTTGTGTAGTGTAATGTGGAGTCAAAGAGTGTGTGTGTTCTGAAATTGAGTTGTGTGTTGAGAATTTCGTTTGGATGTGTTTTTGTGTGTCTGTATATTTCGTACTGTTCTAGTGTGTTTAGTTTCTGGTTTTTTGGTTGGATGTGTAGAATTTCCATGTCTGTGTTGATGTCTCTGTAGGTATGGTTAGCATTTGTGATGTGTTCTGCATATATGGAAGTGTTTCTGTCCTATGTAGAATTTGTTGCAGGTGTTCCATTTGAGTTTGTATACACTTGTGTGGTTGTATTTATTTGTTTGTGTTGTTTGTGTGTTGAGATGTTTTTGTAGTGTATTATTTGTTCTGTATGTGATGTTGTAATTTTAACCAAAAAGCCAGAAACTAAACACACTAGAACAATACGAAATATACACACACACACACAAAAACAGATCCAAACGAAATTCTCAACACACAACTCAATTTCAGAACATACACTTTTTGACTCTACATTACACTACACAAACACACCCCCACAGGAAACAAAATAAAAGGCGCCAAGACCAGCAACAACCAGTTCTGAAGATGGCCAATAGCAGGTTGAAACATGTTAACAAGGTAATATAAAATTTAACACGGAAAGACACATAATACGTTTTCCAAAGTGATATATTGTTAAAAGTTGTGTAATCAAGATGTATAAAATATTGTGTTATTGTTCTGTTCCAATTGATTCACATGGGACTGTACATTAAGAAGTACAGTAAATAATAAACTAATAAATAAATTTCCACCACTATGGAGTAACAATTAGTATGTCTGACATGAAACAAGTGGGTCTGGGTTCAAATATTGTTCAGGACAAGTTACATGGCTGATATTTCATCCGGGAGTTTTACTCAACCCATTAACAGCAAATGCTGGATAACTTTCAGCGCTGGACACTAGACTCATTTCGCTGGCATTATAATCTTCATTTCATTAAGACACCAGATAACCATTGCACTTGATAGAACATCATAAAATAAACCAATTAAAAGTAATAAATAAATGAATACGCACAATTACCCACAGCTCAATCTTACTCTCTCAGAGTAATATTACTAACTGAAAATACATGACACAGGGCCTATGTCTTCATTCTCTTCTGAAGGAAGATATGAGTAAGCCTTTGGAGTTTGAATTCGCGAATCTCTTCAACTAACAAAAAGCACTATGAACACAACAGACCTGGCAAGGCTGTGATGGGATCAGGATGAACATGTTCCCAGTCAGATGCACATACTGCATCTGGTGCGCCATGGTGCTGGTGTTGTTGTTATTGCCAGACGTGGGTGAGCTGACACTGGAGCTCTCCACAGTGCAGCGCATGAACCCAAAACGCTCTACGATCGCCTCTTGGAACAGGAACAAACGATGGTCCCACGACTCTTCCGGGAATTCTTGAACCAGAAAGAAAGACACTCTCAGATGGTTAACACTAGTGTGTGCTGCTTGATACATAGTACTGGTTGAAAACGTTGGACACATCCTCATGTGGCAGTGACAATGAAATTATAATAGAGATTTAATAGAATTACATTATACGAAATGGGAATAGTCTGAGAAAATCTGCTTCAACTTCCTTACCAGTAAGGAAGGAAAGAGAGGCAAGAGAACAAAGACACAGCAGTGAGAAGAAGAAAAAAAGAGGAAGAGGTAGAAAGAAAGGAAATGAAAAGTGAAATGAGGTAGGTAGATATCTAATGCTCTTGATTTAACAAGTGAGTTATTTTCTCTCTTGCTTCCCAGTATTTATTTATTTATTTAATACTTTACACTTGAGCTACATTAGGCATTGCAGCCCGAAAGAGCAGAAGCTCGTGCTCGGGCGCAGTTCAGATCAGTTATACAAAATATATCATAAAATTAAGAGAGTTCATTGAGCACAATAACATTAATAAATGGTAAAATACATACAGCATGTAATAACAGGGTCTATATACAAATAGAAAATACAAAAATACATAAATATTAGAGTATCAATTTTTAACTCAATTAGCTTAAACAATTAAATAATTAATCTGATTTGTTTCTTAAATCTATGTGTGTTAAATGTACTTAGCTCAGTGTAAGCTCTAATTAATGCATTATATATTTTGGGTCCAAAATTTCTGCTGTGTTTTAATCCAGCAGTTGTGTGGCATTTCGGAGTATTTAGAAAGAAACTGTAGTTTTGTCTCGTATGGTATTCGTGAGGATCAAATTTAAATTTATTATGGTTTTTATGGAAGTAAATCAGCAATGTTTGTTTATAAATTTGTTCTAGATTTGATACACCAAATTCCAAATTAGATATAAGACTTTTATCTTTTTGAAGTGCTTCTCAGTATGTTAAATGATTCATATCCATTTCTTCTTCTTGAGAACAGAATACACAATTTGAAGCAGACAGGATGCCAATTCAATGTAAATGTTTACCCACACAATCATGAGCAGTAAAGAGTCTGAACATTACAGCAGATTTACGTGGTAGAACAGGAATTGAATGAGATCTTTCCAGATAAATTTTGAAAGGACAAATGAAGAAGAGGAAGAAAGTAAGAAATGGACATTCTACCGTTAGCTGAGCTCTAAGAGAAGATGGTGTGGTGCTCTAGTTAGACCCAATACTTAATTTTGTAGAAGCATGAGAACTGTGGACCTATTTTGGAAGTTATGACGAGATGAGAAATCTTTCCTTCATCTGGAGTTGAACTCAGGTTCTTTCAGTCTGTCATTCTACCAATAGAATAACTTCAATATGAGAACGAAATGGATGGCATGAACAGAAAAGAAGAAAGAAAGAAAGGAAGAGAAGATTAAAGTGCGTGAAAAGAAAATAAAGAAGGGAGAGAATGGATGAAAATAAATGCGGAAGTGAGAAAAATGAAGAGAGAAGAAAAGAGAATACAGGACAGAGAGGAATGAAAGGAAGGAGAACATGTAGATTATGGAAGAAAGGAACAAAGGAAATGGAAAGAATGGAGAAATAGAAAAATGGAAGAATGGAGCAAAGGAAAAGAAAGGAGAAAAAAGGGCAATGGAAAAACAGAACAAGAGTAAGAAAAGAGAAATGGAAGAGCAGAACAAAGGGAAGGAACGAAAAATGGAAGAACAGAGCAAAAGGAAGGAAAGAAAAATGTAAGAAGTGAACAACGGGAAGTGAAGAAAACTAGAAGAATGGAACAAAGGGAAGGAAAGAGAAATGGAAGAATGCAGCAATGGGAACAAAAGAAAAAGGAAAGAATCAATCAATCTTCTTAATGTATCCAGCTGTTTGCTGACAACATAAGGTCCACTGTAGTCTATTCAGTTTTTGTTTTTCACGAGAAATGAGGGGTATCTTGATCGGTGTTCATCATAGATGCCTGTTGCTAGTAGCCAAAGTTGAGGTGTAGTCCATATTATATACTGCAGGGCTATGTATTCTGCAACTGGTACTGATGATTTTAATTTACTTCTTTTGTGGTTTATGGATGGACAGTATAGAAGAATGTGTTCCAGATCTTCATCATGATTATTACACCACAAACAAGTAGGATTATCAGAAAGATGAAATCGGTGTAGATACAATAATTGTGTGACAATGTGACCTGTTCTGGCTCTTGTTAAAAATGTTTGAACATGTCTGGGCAAGTTTTTGTACGTTTCCAGGTCATTTGGTTTCTTCTGTAAAATTGTTCCTTTGTCAGAAGAGAGCCAATTGTTGATCCATAGGTTTATAAAATGAGACTTACTGAAGCAAAGGCACTGGATAGAGATATCACTTGAAGTGGTCTTGGTTGCAAATATGTTGCCTGTTTTGCAATATTATCGACTTTCTCGTTTCCAGGTATACCACAATGACTAGGTATCCACTGAAATGTTATTTCCTTTTGGAGTTTTTTTTTTTTTTTGAAAGAATGGAAAAACAAGAAAAAATGAAAGGGAGAAAAGAAATTGAAGTAAGAATTAAAGGGATGAAAGGTAGAACAGAAAGCAAGAATAAAAGGAAAGAAAGGGATGAAGATAATATCTTCAATCTAGAACTAACTGGCAGCAACATGTTCACCGCATGGAAAGGACTCGCATTCCTCGTCACATTTCTACCTACTGTCCAAGAGGGAAGAGAACACTAGGAAGACCTTTAAAGAGATGGCTTGAGATCGTAACGCCCAATACTTGTTAGGACGATGATGATTAGGGAGTGGCTTTTTATGTGCTAAAAAATTTAAATATATTTATTTTTTATGCGCTAAAAAGTACGAAAATATTTGCTAAAAATAAAAAAATATATATATATTTTTTAAAATATGACAAAAATACCTTACTTAGCTCGAAAAAAATTGTTACTAGGTACTCACCAACCACACTTGAGTGCTAGTAGTTGGCCGAGAATTGCAGTGAACAACAAAGGTCATCTCCAAATGAATTCTCCATCTCAAATGCATGCCGATTATCTCTGAACGACTTATACTGTGAAAACGATCTTTCCACATCACAGGACGTCAGACGTGCATATTTAAAGAGAGAGGAATGTCACAAACACAAACATCGTCAATTTCACCTACAGGCACACTCTCCAATACTTGAGCAACTTTACACATTTTTTTATATCCACTATTTTTCCCAAACACATTCTGGAATTTGTCCCTTAGTAATTGTGCTTCTGAACCTGGTAGCGAGTCTAATTTAATTTCCATGACACGCACCTCCCTGTTTCAGACAACAGGTTTTTGGATATTTCGAGTTTTTTTATGGTGTCACACAAAAAGCTTAGATTTGATAATAGGAAAGCCAAATCGTTTTTTAAACAACCATCTTTCAGTATATCTTCAAGGATATCGACTGATGAAGCCTGATAACAGGGAAATCAAAACAAGATAATATATATTGCCTTATTTGATAGACATGAGCGAGAGGCGAGAGATTTGTTTAAATTAAATAATGTTCATACCTGTGCTCTTATCTGTTGTGTTTCACAAACAAAACGTGGAATGAAATCATCTTCAGCAACAATAAACATTCCTAATTGTGTTGCAAGATCTTTCCTTCTTGTCCATGTTAATTTATAACATTGATATGCTGCCTAGCAGTTCTTAGAACTCGAGGCAATACTGTTACGAAAATGGATCACGGATACACCACACAGCGCTTAGAAACACGAAGTAACCAAGAATTCTTAAAAAAGATAACGCACTTCTGAGTGATATAATTGATTTAGATTTAAAATATTTCAAATTTCTTGTAAAAAATTATTTAAGTAAAAAACCTCCAAGATTTATGTGTTTATAACAGATTTCCTTAAAATATGTATTTACGTAATTTTTTTTGTGAAAATATGTGTTTTTATGTGAAATAAAATTCGGGTTTTAAATTTGAAACTTCATGTTCGGAATTTTTAACTTTGTTAATTGTGTTTTATCACACGCAAAAAGAATATTTAATTACATAGGAATCTGCTCCTTAATGATGATGATGATGATCTGTAATAATCTTCAGCGAAGTATGTTCCTGCTAAACAATAGTACTTACCTTCAAAGAGGTAGCTCTTGTTTCCCATGAGGCACTCTGTGTCTAGAGGTATAAATATTGGACCTCTCAGAGGATCAGATTTGTGAGTGAAGGGTAAAGCTAGTGGATCAGCTGGAATAGGGATCATCAATAGGCCACAAGTCTGCGCTTTTCTCGACCAACCCATAACCTACAAAATAATACAACACATATAACCACAACGTTTTAACAGAATAAACTAAGTATGCCAGTATAATTAAATGTGTTTACCAGTTCAGCTACGATAGTTCCTGATGCTGTCACCCATTGCACAACGAGCTCAAATGCTCTGTCAGGTCTGTACAGGGACTGGTAGCGTGCATGGCCCCATTCTATTCTATCACTCTTCGTGTTGATATCAATTTCAAGATGGGTGTGCTTGTATAATGGAACTGTAACATGAAAAATTACAATTGAAGGTTCCACTGCAAGAATGATGGATGTCACTTTCTTGTCGAAAATGAACCAAGACTGTCAATGCATAGCTTAAGACATATAGAATGTACATAGAGAGTTATATGGTATTAACACTGATAGTCATTGTCCAGTAATGAACGGAAAATCACAGTTAAGCTTTGAGCGCTAAGCATTTCAAACTTTCAATTGCTTCTCCTGCAAAATGTATTCCAAATGACATCCATCATTCTTGCAGTTGACTGTTCAATTATAAAAAATTCACAGAAATACGAACAAAAGACTAAGTATATGTTATGTCTCGTGACCAGAACATAGTACGAAATGGCAATATAAAAATAGGAAATTTATCCTTTGAAGGAGTGGAAAAATTCAAATACTTTTGAGCAACAACAACAAATATAAATAACACTCAAGCGGAAATTAAAAGCAGAATAAATATGGGAAATGCCTGTTATTATTTGGTAGAGAAGCTTTTGTCATATAGTCTGCTCTCAGAAAAGCTGAAAGAATTTATAAATAGCTATATCACTGGTTGTTTTGTATGGTTGTGAAACTTGAACTCTCACATTGAGAGAGGAACAGAAGTTAAGGGTGTTTGAGAATAATTTGCTTAAGAAAATATTTGGGGCTAAGAGGGATGAAGTTACAGGAGAATGGAGAAAGTTACACAATGCAGAACAGCATGTATTGTATTCTTTACCTAACATAATTAGGAACATTAAATCCAAGCATTTGAGATGGGCAGGGCATGCAGTACATAAGGGTGAATTCAGAAATGCATATAGAGTGTTAGTTGGAAGGCCGGAAGAAAAAAGACCTTTGGGAAGGCGGAGACGTAGATGGAGGATAATATTAAAATGGATTTGAGGAAGGTGGGATATGATGCTTGGGACTGGATTAATCTTGCTCAGGATAGGGAGCGATGGTGGGCTTATGTGAGGGCGGCAATGAACCTCTGGGTCCTGTAAAAGCGATTTATAAGTAAGTAAGTGTGAAGAATGTTCAAATGAAACTCATTCACCCCATCTCACGTATCCTGTTATCCTTGAAGTATGATCACATGATATTGTATGCGGCATGATTGTCGCTTTATATAGAGCAGTCAAGAACACTTCAGTTCTATTCACAGGAAGTGTCTAGACGTCAGCAACTGTTAAAATGGCTAGTGTTCATCATTTTCTTTCACTTGTTTGGATCCTTAAAGAAAGCTCTGAAAGGGGTACAGATGATGAAATTTCTCACACAATTGGATACCTGTGTGAATACTTATGGAAACCTCCTGTAAGGAAACCTATTGCGTTCATGTACCCGACGCCTCCCGATACAATGAGACACCTGTGTGAATACCTATGGACACTTCTTCTAAGGAAACATACTGCATTCATATATCCAGCTAAAAATATCTCACACCTCCTCACACAATGGGACACGTATGTAAATGCCTAAGAATACTTTTTCTAAACAAATCTACTGCATGTATGTATGCTTAGATATTGATCTCTCTATATCTATCATATTTTTATGTAAGTAACTTAATAAATAAATAAACTTGTAAATTGGCTCAAACAGGTTTCATTTGACTGTACCCGTTCAAATCGGAACCTGAATAATCTGGAATCCTGTCTATTTCGGAACAATTTATTGGTCCTGGCGAAATTTGTATGTATTATGTGTAATTTTTCCTGAATAAAACGGAAACTGTCCAACACCGAAACGGAAACTGTCTGCTACTGTTCAAAACGGAAACAATATTTTGGACACATTATATTTTGTAACTATATTTTGAAACAGCGTGTAATTTCAAGGAATATACGAAATATGTAGGTCACTAAGATAAAAACAAGTTTTCTTTGCAAAATTCTAGAGAGTACGAGGGTGTGTTGGCCTGTCGATCATAAATTTTATTACCCCGTTGACTAGGCAGACGAGTCCCTTCAAAGATTTTCAATGCTTCGTACTCGTATACTGTCGTAGCTAAACAGAGCGCAAGTGTAGTGATTTCCAGGTAAAAAAAAAAGTTGCATAAAATGTGGCATTAACATTAAGTGATGAAGTAAAAGTTATCGAGATAAAGGAAAATTAGAAACAAAGTCTATGTGAAATAATATTGAAGTACAGTTGTGGAAAACTCAGGTGTAACACTTTAAAAAATAAAGATAATAATGAGTGAGTGACATGTAGCCAATATTAGTAATACAAAAGGAACCAAAAAGCAACTGTTTATGTGGAAATAAGTGAACTGTTGTGGGAGTGGGTTCTTCATGACCTTTCAAAGAACAAGCCAATTTCTGGATCTGTTCTGCAAAGCAAGCTATTGAACTGGGAAAGAAATTAAATAAACCAGAATTGAAGGCTTCTATTAGACGGCTCCTAGTCCAATTAATTAATAATGTGCAGTGATATGCAGTACAGTATTAGAGTATAGTGTTAGATATTAAATAGAATGAGATTAGTAAATTTAGTAATGTTTAATGACTAATGAGTGAGTTACGATAATATTTCTACAGAAAATGAGATTTTAATCAAGATGATTCACCAACGTAATAAGCGACAGAAAGCTGATTTAATGTGATGAGTGTTAAATGGAATATTTTGTACTTCTTGCAGTTTGCGGTATGCCATTTTGTTTTCCATGTATATGAATGACAAAATATTCCATTTTAATGTCACACCTGAATAATACGGAAACCTGTCCACAACGGAAAAAAAATTAGGACCATGTCACTTCTGTCTTGAACAGGTTTCACTGTATATTATTAAATTACGTAAACATTTCAAGAGATTTTTTTTTATAATCATGATAATCCTAACATATCATCATCATCATCATATATTATAAGCATCATTTTGATCATTCTCTATTTACCTCCTCAACAATAAAGCCATCTCACTTACAGCTTTTTTACCTCTTTTTTCCGTCCCTTTTTTATGATGATGATGATTATGTTAACATGCTTATTACTGTTCGACGCACCTGTCCACTCCCTGTCTCCATCACCAGCCTCTTGACATATTTCATCTAGAGTAGCGCATAGGAACTTGGGAATAGGACCTGAAGAAGACTGGGTTTCACTTGATGGCGATGTGGCCCCACTCTGTCTCCAACCTCCAGGGTGCTTCACTTCCACCTCCAGCCATTCATTCTCAAAGCTCTGAAGGTCGCCCAATGGGTGTACATATTCTGCATCTATAGTCATTAAAATGTTGCAATGTAACATGTTTATTTAAACCTATCCTACATTAAGAAACTTTTAACGATATAAAAGATTAGCTCTCAATACTAAAATCGGAATGACTTCAGAATATTGCTTAAGTACTTATGTCTTTACTGCATAATTGAACTTTTATTTTTGGTGCAAGGAACAACTTTTTTATGCATTTTTTATTTACCCTGGTACTATAAATAAAAAACGTGTTTTTTAATGATTTTTAAGTGGCAGTCTTTATATATAAGTAGTTGAGGTTTCGTTTTATCTAGAGAGAATCAAAACTCTAGTGGGATTTAAGTGACTATTACACGATTAGAAGAAAGTATATAAAGATTAGAAGAAATAAAGTACTCTAATACAATAAAATATTAAATTACTTACGACAATACTAAACTGTCTTCAAATGTCTTTTTGTACCATCTCACCATTATAAATATTACACTAGATGGCAGTAGTATGTTATGATTAGCCGTTCTCTTGTTACCAGTTGTGGCAACTATACAATCTTCATTGAAGTCTATATATGATTACTAGTCAAGAAGACTTTGTTGATTCAGTTTCATTTTTATTAAAATAGTTGCATTCCAATTATCAATATATTAAACAATCTCTGATACGTGACTGTCCATAATCTCATACAACAGAAGCTGTAACATAACTTAAATAATACAAAGAAGGTAAATGATGGAAAAGTTTTAATTAAGGATGATGAAATAAACATGAATCATTTTAAAAGGTACAATTATTGAAAGCAGAATGTTGGCAAACAAAGAAACAAATGCTAGGGAGGTGATAAAAATAAACAAATGCTATGGAGATAATAAAAACCAAATGCTAGGAAGGTGATAAAATTTGTAGGATAAGCAGCCATGATTGGTTGAAACACGTTGTTCCGTACTGTTTTATTGGTCGAAAATAGTATGACGTAGTAAAAAGTGCAATAGTCATCTAAAATATTTTCTTTAGATTTGAAAATGTTTCACGAAAGCATCTGCATGCTATAAAAAACAGCATATAACAAGAAACACAAGTTTTTGTTAATCACTTCTGAAATAACAAGGTCACATTTAAGTTTTTAAATGACAATAGGTACTCTATATTTTTTATCACTAGCATTACGGAGAGAGTTTAAAAATATGAAATACATAATACATCATGCAATATCAATAAGTTGTACAATACATGTCACTTGTATTCCTTCATGGGTTCATTAATCCTCTGTTGTCCAGCATTATGGTTTTCACTTACCACTACTGCAGGTTTTTTTTACAGCTAGTGCCGTTTTCTGCTTGTTTTTTTTTCTTTTCAAGCCTTTCTTCAGCTTGTTTAGAGATGTATAATACCAAATCCTCTTTCGGAATTTATCTTCCTCCATTCTCTGCAGATAACCACACCACTGCAGTCTCTTGGTTTCTATGGAGTCAACAACAGTCTCTTCTACCTTCATTAATATTGTCGAATCACATTATTCAGTATGTGAAACTTAGAGACACTACAACTTCTTCTCCAGATTCCATTTCTACGGCATGCATGCAATCTGCAGTTCTTTTAGAAATTTTCCATCCTGCTAAATCTTCTGAATCATATGTAGTTATACTTTAAAATATTTTCTTATGTAATAGTCATTTTGTTTTTGTTGTTATATGGCTATTCCATGAAATAGTATAGTTATCTTACCAACTCCCTTCCTTGTATTTTATAGTTGATGCCACTTTTGCTGTCACAACAGGCTCTAATTGTAGTTACATTTTTATTACGTTTCTGATTCCATTTGGCATATTCTGATTTGTATCTCTTAAACTTCATTTCAGTAGCTGTTGTTCTGGTTCCATTTTTCTTCCTTAATATCCATGATTCACTACTGTCACAAAGTACAAATATTTCCAAGGTCTTACATGGACGAGCTCTAATATATCATTGTCATATCATGGAAAATTTCATTAACTTATACTTACTTACTTACAAATGGCTTTCAAGGAACCCGAAGGTTCATTGCCGCCCTCACATAAGCCCGCCAGCAGTCCCTATCCTGTGCAAGATTAATCCAGTCTCTATCATCATACCCCACCTCCCTCAAATCCATTTTAATATTATCCTCCCATCTATGTCTCGGCCTCCCTAAAGGTCTTTT
Source organism: Periplaneta americana (assembly GCF_040183065.1). Classification (NCBI taxonomy): domain Eukaryota; kingdom Metazoa; phylum Arthropoda; class Insecta; order Blattodea; family Blattidae; genus Periplaneta; species Periplaneta americana. Next base: position 31,822,000 of record NC_091131.1, on the reverse strand, counting down.
TCCCTCCGGTCTCCCAACTAACACTCTATATGCATTTCTGGATTCGCCCATACGTGCTACATGCCCTGCCCATCTCAAATATTGTTAATTATTTATATTATTTAGTATATTCAAGAATATTCTTTGGGATATGTACCTCACTGAAAAAAAATAATGTGTATCCAAGATATGTAAATTAATTTACTCAGACAATATATTTTAATAGATTTTGCTATGTACAGGATTTTTCCACGAAAGACATACATTTTCTTCTGTCCTGATTGCCATATTATACGCCGTGTTTCATAAATATTTGAGATGTTACAAAACTTTATTGCAAGTAAACTACTGAACTCACATTAATGAAACAAGTCCAGAATGAACAAGGAATTCAAATAGTTTGTGCATATGTTTTGTTAAGCTGAGACTTCACATTCCTGCTGTTACGCCATTTTGTTTTGTTCAGCTGCAACTCAAGCTCGTATTCTGCTGCTGCTGCTGCTGCTAGGCCATCACTCATATTGTTTTGTTCAGCTGCAGCTCATATTCCTCATTGTTGTGCAATGGCTGCTACTCATGTGGAGAAACTGTTCTGTGTTTTGGAATTTCACACTACTAAGTCAGTGGTTACTGTCCAACGTACATTTCGCAGAAAATTCGAAAACAACCTACTTCGTGAAAATTCAATTACGTATTTTTTACAAACAAATTAAAGAAATAGGTTGTATGTGCAAAGGAAAATTACCTGGTCACCCACCAACCTCCACACAGTGCTGCCAAGACACTGGATAAAACGTGCATCTGAAAATGTTGTGGCCCCTAAGATCACCGGACCTCACAACATGTAACTTCTATTTGTGGTGTTACATCAAAGACAGGGTATTCGTCCCACCAATGCCATGTAATATCGCAGATCTAAGGGAGTGTATCATCATAGGGGTTAGCATACTAAGAGGTCAATGTTAATACAAGTGTGGCAAGAACTAGACTATCATGTGGATATGTGCCATGTCAGCCATGGTTATATACAGTGAACATTTGCAGGTGTAAAAAAAAATGTTAGAGATCCAGGTTTGTTCTGGACTGGTTTCATTAATGTAAGTTCAATAGTTTACTTGTAATGAAGTTTTATAACCCCTCAAATATTTATGAAACACGACATATTCTATTCCAATTCTATTAAAATGATATACTGAACATTGTTAATCATCTTCAGAGGATGCTAATAAAACTAAGCCATCTGCAAATAGTAGTATATATTTTCATGTATATTGAGCAGTCGAGAATAATGTCATTTGCTCTCTTGCACTTCAATATTCATTAGAAAGACTGGAAAATTAAGTAAAAGTTGGAAATTGGTATGTTCGGAGATCCAAAAGGGGAATTCTATCTCCAGGGGCCTGTTTCTCAAAAATACTAGTTTAGTAGTTCACCAGTTACTAGTTACCAGAGTATATTTCATCAGCTCTAGTGGTTTCTGTTTCTCAAACTATTTCACCAGTCTAGTAACTTGTGACAATTTTTCACTAGTCACATGATCTCTTTCATTAGTCAGATGATTTAGTTCATTTGTTTATAGCCATTGGTAGGTATTGTTATTTGAGGTTAGAACGCTAAGTTGTTTGTGTTTTGGTTCTTACTTCTCTCTTCTCTTGAAATTCCATCAATTGAAAGCAAATTAACTATACTCAATATGATTAATGACTCGAAGGATATATCATTTGGTGCGTTTTCAAGCATAATAACAAAAATGATTAAGTAAACGACTGGACAAAAAAATTTGTAATATGCGAGGCTATGGAACTGATACTTCAGAACAAAGATTATGCATACGTTAGGGACACTTATTGGCCGACATTAAGAAAGCAACTTTGACGAGTACCAATTCAAGTTCACAGTATCATAATGTGAACACATTATGTAGCTAGTGGGTCTACTGGCGACATGGATGCCACTTATGACTTGAAAAATTCGCTAATTTTTTTTTTTTTTTTTCAGTTTTACGTTTGATCTATTCGTAAATTAGTGTCGTTTTGTATTTAATTTGTAGGCTAAAGTTGACAATGTCAGAAGAACTGGCAGTGGAGGAGGAAAGCCAGCAAAAATTACTGCAGTTGATGAATTGGTATTAGATTATTAGGAAAAAAATTCTGCATGTGTTGCTGGTCTAGGGCAGAAAAACCAGATGGCATTGGAAAATAATCAACATCCCGATTTGTAGAGCAATTTGTATTTGAAGCTTTGCTGATAATGCGTGACCTATTTGTTTGTCTTGTCATGGCAGGTCCCACTATATTTAACAACTCTCCAAGCTTTTCAGCACTTTATTTAAACCGTTCATTATATTTAAACAATGCTCCCGTAAAGGAATAATAATTGTTCTTTCTCGATATAGTTTTAGCTCTTCTCACAACTTCTTCACTACTTCAATCGGAATCACTAAACCACATATATTAAAAAAATAAGTACAATATTTTGTTTTGATTATCTGAGAAAGATTGCCACTGGTAGCTGATAATATAGAAATCACCAGTCTTTAGAGTCTTGTAGGAATATTCCTGTTGAATACTAGTATAATCAACTAGATTAGCATTTTGAGAAACAGAATCACTTATGAACTGGTGAAATCGCCCAATATTACTAGTCTGTGAACTGGTAACTACTACTTTACCCTTGTAGTTTCTAGAAACACAGACTTGTAAAATAAACTAATATTACTACTGTACAGACTAGTATTACTAGTCCGTAAGTTTTGAGAAACAGGCCCCAGATAATTTCACTTTCCAACCATATACTGCAGCAGTTACATCACCGTTATTTAGTGTATCATTTCCTCTACACAGCGTAAAACACTTCTACTGCTGTGACTTCATCCTCAGAGTCTCATTTATTTATAAAATAAAATTTTATTGATGAATGAAAAACGCAAAAATATCTCTTATAAATTATTTTAAATTGAATAATGGAAACTAACTTCTTGATCTCTCAAAGCTTGAGCAACGGACTCTTTTTTTTTTTACATACTATGTAAATATATGTAAGGAAACTACATATAAATATACAAAGATTCCTCATAAAATGTCAAAAATAAAAAGATATAAACTAACCTTTCTGATCTTTCTCTTGTTGGACTATGTGGTACAGGTAGAAACCTACGATAAGTGGATGGGAAAAGTCACCAGAAGCATGGCATATCATCTGCTCCTTAATCATGTTCTGCAACGTAACAGAACGCAAAAAAACATATCTCCAATTGTACACAACTGCTGGATAAATTACTTCACAATCTATTACACAAACATTCACCTCCATGATCTCAACTGCCTTGTCCTCACTCACGACGCCTTCTACATGATTTATGAGCCACATTACAGCATCTGCACTGACGAAGGTGTAGCTAGGCAGGCTCGCGTGGTGTGTGAGGAAACCCACACCTGTTGATGTGTTCCTCATAGCCTCAAGAATCTCAGACAGTGTTGCTGTGCTCTTTAATCGATGTATATCAAACTGATTTAAGCTGGAATAAAATATCAAAACAACATGTTGTAATAATAATAATAATAATAATAATAATAATAATAATAATAATAATAATAATAATAATAATACCAACAACAAAAAATTTGAATTAATATTTCATTAACTACACAAATTCTAGTGAAAAATTCTAAATCCTTAATCAAATGCCACTATGCTACAGTTCATTCAGAGAGTGCCTAATGCTACTGTAATAGAATTCTAAATTGGAGTAGCAGCTGTTCAGTATCAACATTTCTAATTTCTACAGAAGAGTTCGCAGAACTATTCAGTGACTGAAACTGTCAGTGGATGTATACGTATTGTTTCACATTTGCTTAATTTTCAAATAAGCCATTGCCACCACAGCTGTTGCTGCCATCTTTACCACCACTATCAGGGACTGGAGTTTGATTATGTGTCATATTTTTGTTGGTACATCACAGAGTGCTTATATGTACATAAACTCTATTCATTGTTTCAAGGTTGTAGAAATAAAATGAAATATTTCATTATGATTATATTGTATCTCTTAGTAATGTTCTTTCTAAATTTGATTCATAGTCTAGTCATTTTCAGGCATTTGTGTACAATGTTGGAACAGCAATGTTTGGTAGAAGCATGAATACTCAATACTCGATATAAGATTCTTCACGATGCAAACGTCAGACTGAAAAGATAATGTTATGACATCTGTTGTTGTTGTTGTTTTCTAATGCCAGGCGTTTGACAATAAAGTCATTTGACCTCTTGCACTCCAATATTTTTCAAAGATATTATCATGACCAGCTACTGAAGCACAGATTTTGAGGTGTTCCGAATCCATTTCTTGGTTTGAGTTGCACAATGGGCAGTTAGGGGACTGATATATTCCAATTCTATGCAGGTGTTTAGCCAAACAATCATGGCCTGTTGCCAATCTAAATGCAGCTACAGACGATTTTCGTGGTAAATCGGGAATTAACTGTGGATTTTGATGCAGAGAGTTCCATTTTTTCCCTTGGGATTGTGTTATCAAATTTTGTTTGTTGAAGTCTAAGTATGTAGATTTAATAAATCTCTTCACAGAGTAATACGTAGATTTAGTAACAGGTCTGTAAGTAGCAGTGCTGCCCTTCTTTGCTAAAGCATCCGCATTCTCGTTTCCCAGGATTCCACAATGGGATGGTATCCATTGGAATACAATTCTTTTATTGAGTGATATTAATTGAGAGAGCATTTTAGTTATTTCTGCTGTTTGAGATGAAGGTGTGTGTTTAGAGATGATTGATAGAATAGCTGCTTTGGAGTCTGACAATATAACTGCATTCCTAAATTTATTGATGTTGCATAGAAGATTCCTGAGACTTTCACTTATTGCAATGATTTCACCATCAAAACTTGTTGTTCCATATCCAAGTGATCTATAAAGTGAGAAGAAACAGCACGTAACACCTGCACTGGCACCTTGTTCTCTGGAGATCAAGGATTCGTCGGTGTATAAATGAAGGCAGTTTTGTGGAGGGTACCTAATATTAATTGTCTCTAAAGACAATTGTTTCAGTATTTCAGTGTTTACTTCTGATTTCAGTATGTCGTCTGTTAAATTTAGATTATGTTCTATATTTAATAGAGTTAAAGGGTTTGGTTTAATTTGTAAGTTTTCTTTTAAATTCGGGATATTGATTTTCTGTTTTAATTCTTGAACAATGGATACGAAACTATTTTAAAAGTTAGCTTCCCCATATAAGTGACTGAAACTTGATAAATGAAAGTCACTTAAATAATGGCATTGAATTTTTTGTACGTCATAGTTTCTCCTCTCCTCATTAGATGAAATGGTTTTTGTTCAATAATAATGTTATATCTCCTACAGAATTCAATCTCTGGATCTCTGAAAACACCGCTTCACTTGCCTATCGTCTGTAGAGTCCTGATGGTGTGGGGAGTCTATACTCTGTTGCTGCTGTATCTGCTGCTCAGAGGCCACGTTCTGCTGGGCTGGGGCCTTGTTCTCCCCCACTGCGGCCTCGCTGGCAGGAGAGACACGACCACTCCCACTCCCACCTTCTGCCTTCACTCGCTCCATTACTTTAGACCCCGACCTGATGTGTCAATTATCATACACACACTCAATGGTACACGAATCAACACACTTTTATATCTGACATAAAGCACTACAAACATGCATAAACACAGCCACAACAAAATCATTTTAGACAATGCAAGCATTAATATTAGGATTTTAGAAGAGAAATAAATCTATTCTTTCTTTGAGAACTGAAATTTTATTTGCAGACTGTAAGGGAACCCAATCATAGTTACGTTGATAAAACAACTCTCTGCAATAAAGATGTGTTATATTATCGATAATTCTTGGTAATTTCATAGAAACAGTGTACAAAGGCGAGTGATGAAGCACATCTTAATGACATCATGCTTAAGATGCTGCGATCAATAGTAAAGAATACCAAAAGCGACTTTAAATTATTTTTAAAAATATTATTAATAATTAAGACATATATAGAAATATATAATGTATATAAATTTCGGTAAATGAATAGGAGAGGCCTACCTTTTACATGTCGTTTTTTCCGCTAATTTAACCTCACTGGAAGTACTACTTGTTGTCTTTGTGTATTTAATTGGTTTTAATGCTGTTTTTTTTTTATTTTTATTAAGCGCCAGTGGTGGTTTAGGATAGACAGCATATAAGTAGATTGTGTGTGTGTGTGTGTGTGTGTGTGTGTGTGTGTGTGGGGGGGGGGGCTTCAACAAACAAAATTATATTCCGAATTAGGTTGGGATATGGCTAATATATTGCCAATACGTACTCTATTAGGTATAACCTGAAAAATATAATATTTGCATTTCTACTATATAATTATTATGGCATGAGTTATGACTTGTCGTCCCACATAAAACCAACTTTTATACGCTTATCCACAACAGCTGGAAGTACACCATTTCTATGAAATTATCTAATTCTTCTACACAGTATTTTGCATCTGTCAGATCATGTCCAGCCAACAATGATGCATCACTACTAGAAAGAAAGTTCATGAACGCATTGTATGTTAAATTGATACTTCAATACGAATTTAAATTTTATAACTGCAAGATTACTTTCACAATACAAGCGTTAATGTAAGCATAACAGCTTGACACAAACAAAAACATAAGAAAGAATGAGAAAGGTATATGTAAGAAACATCTGACTTTATTGGTTATCCGATGATATGGTATTTTCAGCTGAAGGAATAGAACAACAAAAAATAATTCTATCATATTGCTCAACAGCACTAATCATCAAACAATATGTAAAGAGTGATTTCCAAAACAAGCTAGAAGCTGTTTTAACAGTCCTCATTGACCATTGATACTAACACAACTCTAGACGAGGAATCATATAGATACTGGTACTACAGTATGTCCATAACGAAAATGTCCATAATGAAAACTGTCCATCTTTCAATATGTACATAACGGTAAAAATGTTCACTGCACTAAAACGTCCATGTGAGAACACTATTGTACAATCAACTCAGTAAACTGCATTTTTATTTCCTTCCTCTCTATTAATATGTTCAAATGCTGAACTGTTTTTACAAGTATTTGATGTTTTGTGATTTTATGTTATATTTATAGTAATCGGCAATGACACTATCACGTCTCACTGCATTTGAAATAAAAAAAATGAAATTGACTGTGTATTTTTGTCGATAAAATAAATTTCGTTTACATTCTGTGTCACGGAGTTTGGACACTAATTCTGTTATTGCAAAGCTGTTCAGTTCTTTGAAGGGCAGACAACATGCCAGAAAATATGACAGATTTATCCTGTGCTTTAATTCACCATACCACCTTCTGTCTTGTGATTGGTTGAATTCGTTTTGATGCAAACTGTAAGTTAAAAAGCTTCTTGGAGCTACCAAGCTTCTAATTTTACGTCATTAGGATTGCATCTTAGCAAATGTATTGCTAATATTCACATGTAACGGCATATTTCCTAGTTTTCATGTCAACGTTACAATAAACCTGGATTTAATGGACTATGGGGGACAAAGACAAAAGGCCATTAAATCGACAATTTTTAAAAACAATAATATTTTTAAATATACACTATAATTTGAACATAATAATTTTACATGTTAAATGTACATGTCATTTTTCTGACACCGAAATCATTCTTAGCACAAGGGTCGAAAAAAATGGACCAAGCTTGAGCTGTTTTCCACTCACATGTCATTTCTTGATAATTAAGGTCGAAAACTGTCTGAAATGTTTATAATAAGCTAATACTTTCGGGTCTGAAAATTGACCTATGTAAGCGATGACACCATCCATATGGTCCCTAACCACTGATCATTTCGGATTCGAGGCAATGGATTCTTCTTTATTGTCATCGTCCTCTTGATCGACCTTAAGAACAATTTCTGCAATCTTCTCCTAACTAAGAATTTGGTAGCCCGGATTACCTTAATCATTGTTTAATTGAAATTTAAATTTAAAAAATATAACAATAAAAATATCTATAAAAATTGTCAGTTAAAACCGAAGTGCGTTGAATCGAGGTAAATTAAATTCAGAGTTCATTTACATTTAACTCTGCATTGTATACGAGGCTTTACAGTCATAGAATTGAGTTCATAATGAAGGATTAACCAAATACAATGAGAAGTTATACAAATTTGTGCCTAGCAAAGAAGCATCACAGGTGATCAGGCAGGATTGAGTAACAGCAGAGCACTGTGTAAAAACACATTGTATTTATTTTCATTTATCTTCTTGTCTACTTTTATGGGATAACATTTTTAATAAATACGTTTCATATTATGTTCTTTGTAAATCCCATTTCTGATAATGTTAACACAAAAGAACATGGGGAATGATTAAATTACAGATATCATGAATATCTTTCATACTATGGTGACATCAAAACTAAACAGTTAATATGGTTAGACCACATAGAAAGGATGACAGAGAGCTTACTAGAACGACAAGTTTTAATGTGAGCATCACAAGAGAAAAGCAAGACTCCAGATAACCTAAAGGGTGGGAATCAATACCGAAATAATGATACATTTATATATAGGAAGACACCAAGCAGTGAAGATTTTGGATAAGAAACATGAAACGTTATAAAACTAGTATAGAAAACCTGTCCCCAGAATTCTAGTTCAGCTGAAGGAATGATAGTGCTTCTGCTGAGATAATTTTAATGCAATGTAAATCATCTACTTTGACACTTATTCGTAAATTCAACTGATATTACTTACAATCTGTACTGACCAAATGGAACACAGTATTGAGATAAATTCCTTATTACATTATTACATACAGCATTGTTACTACACACAAATACAACAATATACATTCAGCAGACTTATATGTAAGTTATTAGAATAATTTCTAATGCAGCTATATAAAAAATGCCCAAATACAAAAACCAATGCAGAAATGAAAACGTAGTAAATTACACACAAAAAAAATATATACAAATATCACAGTTTGAAATGTAATTATTTCATTCTCTAACAAAAAAATGCGTGCATTTTAAGTTGTCATGCAAATATTCAATTTAAATATAAAACAAGTGATCACTGCCAAAGTGTTGTCACATGATCAGCTATCAGAAAGCCAGTGAAGTTAAAACATCGTAAATTACATATAAATATTATATTAATCCTTTCAATGCCTGCATACGATTTTTTCTCTTCTTACAAATTATTATGGGAGTTTGAATTTCACTTCAATCAAAATACAACATAATGATGTGTTCTAGGTTATCAGGACAACGAAGTAAATAAGATAGATAGATAGATATCTTGGCAAAACATGACAAATTATCAAGACAACAGTTCAAACCAAGCTCATATTAGATCTCTTGTTGAAAAGAACGTATGCCAATACTCGATTATTTGCTGAAAATTACCAATTCAGGAAACGTTTGTAACTGATGGTCTTATAAAATGATAATGCCAAATGACACATTTGCAAGCAGGCAGAAGAAACTACGAAATATATAATTAAAGAATATGAGACACTCATGAGAAAAAAAGATGGAGAGTCTTAGAAGATCCTAACATCAGTAAAAATGTTCTGCAACTTCTTCAAAAAGCAGAAATGGGATAATGACTTCAAGCATAGATGATGTACAGAGATCCTGAAGTCTGACATACTTAGAATTTTACAACATCATATTCCTAAATCTAATCCAATCTAATGTAATCTAAACAAAAATTTTCTATCAAGTTTCTGAGAGACACAGTTGAACAGTGAAATAATGCATCAATAATAAAAAAATTTCATAATTAAATATGTGTACTGTATACTGCACATTAACATTTACTTCAAGAAGTTTATTTAATGGCAGATAATTCATATATTGATCACTGTTCCATTCTCACCACATAAGTAATTATCAATCTTCGCCATCCTTGCCCATCATAAATTCTGATTGGACTTGGATTTAAAACCTAGATTTTTAACATGGAAAGCCAATATTTCAGTCATCCAGTACACATTTTGTTATTTTAAGGGAAGCTTGTAAATCTATCCAATTATATAATAATTATTTTATGTTTAATATTAGTAATCGAGACAAAAAAAATTCCAACATGTTGAAGGGAATTGTAAATATATATTGTGATATAATGTATTATTTATAGAAATGAAAGGATTAACAAAAAATTAAAGCATAATCCACACCTAGCATAATCATGCATAAGCTTTCCTATCATGCTCCAGTGAACCAGATATTTATGCTAATATACAGCAAATAAAATTAAAAATATAAACATTACTTTCGGGGACTTTTTAACATGTATCTCAGTATATAAGATCCACCCTGACATCTGAATGTCGTAAACACAATATGACACATTTACCAATATTTCAAATTTCTGACAAAGTTATTCTAGAAATCAACATAATATCAGTTACATAACAGTAACATTCATATTTTATGTAGTAAGAAAAGTCAATATAGGCCTACAATGAAACAAACAGCAAGAAACTCTATAAGAAAGATACCTTTGCATATGTATTGCAAAGTATTCACAGTCATAAACTAATAAATAAAGTATGAAATTATTTTTTTACTGTATTTAATGATTGTACAGTGCGATTATTTCCTTCATGTCTCACTGCAAATAACTTCTGTGCACCCAATATGCCTAGTCATTCTCTGGGAGTACTGACTGTCTGGGTTGGGCATCAGAGCAAACCTAGGGTGCAACACAGAACTTACCATATGAACATTACTGCAAATGCTGCTCGTTTACACGTATACATTCTTGACACATTAATTAAAAATTGTCTTTCACATGGGTAAGTTCGTTTTGAAACTGAAGCTATCTCTCCCTGAAGATTGTGTTTCTAGTTCCTTCAACATGTGGGGAACTGCTTTTGTAAATCTTGCTTTTTAGGTTTCTCCACAAATAAAATTTGCAGGAGCTCAAATCAGGGGAGCGTGGTGGCCATAATCTAACACATTAAAGAGTTTTTTTTCATTTATTGGGGCAACAACTGTATGGACAGGGATGCTATCTGATTTGAAGATGGTATGTTGACATTTGTGAACATCCAAGTATTCGAAAAATGGATTCAATATTTTTGTTTCCTTTATCTTTCAGAATTGGTTGGTTAGTTGCTAGTGGCTATTTGGGATATTGATATTAATCATTTTTTCCCTAGCTTCTGAATGGTTTCTATTATTCTTTGAGAACTTACTGGCACACTATAAACCAGAATTTTAAAAATAGTCTTCTTACTTTTCTAGCTGATCCATCATACATAAACATATGTGACTCTAACTTTTATTTAGGGTTTACCATATCGTATAAATGAACACCTGAACAACTTAAAATACATAATGCATATAGTGTAGTGATCTCACAATACACAATGCAAAAAAAAGTCTTGAATGAAAGCACAGTTTAAGTCCGATCAAGATTAAAAACTCAAAATGCGATAACAGCCACATTTACCAGAACACATGTTTCAATGTCACATTGCTGACAAGTAACGCCATCTCAACCAGAAAGCACTAAGAGATGCTAGAGAGTTAACAATGAATTAAATTAAAAGCCATGTCTGAACAAGTGCTGCCATCTACTATGCAGAACTCATTGGCAGCTAGGCACTACGGAAACAATTGCAGAGTATAATAAATTATATTAATCCATTTTGAATCTTGCGTACACCACTTTTAACACTTTAATATAATTAATTGATGAACTAGTGGACTTACTCGTGTTATTTGTCCGGCTTACAGCTGTTTCAGTGCTTCACACACCATCATCAGAGCCTACTAGATCATGGCGTCATCTCGAACTTCTCTGGCTATTAAGAGGGTGTGCTTTATTGTTGGAAGATGTTGAAGTGTGGAGTCGAATAGTGTGTGTGTACTGAAATTGATCTGTATGTTGAGGATTTGATCGGGGTGTGTTTTAGTGTGTTTGTATATTTCGTATTGTTCTAGTGAAAACAGATACAATCCAAACATAATAGACAACATCATAAGGAAGACAAAACAAAAACTTAACAAACACAAAAATACACAAAACACAACACAAACACAAGAAATACATCACACTAACATATGAAAACAAAAGCACACATAAGATCGCATCTTCATTCAGAAAACAGAAATACAACATAACATACAGAACAGAAAACACACTACAAAGACATCTCAACACACAAAAAACACAAACAAATAAATACGACCACACAGGTGTATACAAACTCACATGTAATAGTTGCGACAAGTTCTACATAGGACAGACAGGTAGATCATTCCAAACACGCTACAAAGAACACATTAAAGCTATAACCGGAGGACACAATACATCTACATACGCCGATCACATAATCAACACTAACCATACATACAATAACATAAATATGGACATGGAAATCCTACACACACAACCCAAGAACCAAAAACTCAACACACTAGAACAATACGAAATATACAAACACACTAAAACACACCCCGATCAAATCCTCAACACGCAGATCAATTTCAGTACACACACACTATTTGACTCCACACTTCAACACCTTCCAACAATAAAACACATCCTCTTAACAGGCAGAGAAGTTCGAGATGACGCCATGATCTAGTAGGCTCTGATGATGGTGCGTGAAGCACTGAAACAGCTGTAAGCCGGACAAATATTACATATTTAACACGAGTAAGTCCACTAGTTCATCAATTAACTAATTATATGAACTTTAAGCAGAAAATAATCAATTTCACTATACTTGCTAATAAACAATCATAACTAATACTGGCAAAAGCAATCACATAAAAATGACGCATTTTATGTACCGTCGCGCAGGGTGACTTTGTGCCTTTCGCGAAAAACGTATGGAAGTATTCTTTAAGACCGTGACAAGGTTTTAAAGTCTACTTCCTTACGTTTAGTAGTCTTTAAAACCTTGTGACGGATTCAAAGACTACTTCCTTACATTTTTTTATGAAATGCGCGAATGGCACAAAGTCACCCCGCGCGACGGTAATATCAAAATAGTAAAGTGATTACAAATAAAGAATTTCGAACATTTCTACTAAAGACTATTCAGTCGTGGGATTTACAATCAATGCATCGATGCAGGATGACTGTGTTACATACTGAGAAACATAGGCAGAGAGTTACTAAGCTAAGTGTAAGACATGGTGATACTAACCTGCTGGAGTGTCGTTCAGCCATGCGATTAGAGCCATGCTTCTCCTAGCAGAGAGAGGATACAGTGAGAAATAAAGAGACTAGCAATTCACACACACTCACACGTACATTTACTGTCCAGAAACATTGTCTTAACCTGCAAGAACAGCAAACTGCATTCCAACACCAAAACATAAAAATCTGTAAACCAGTGAAACTAAAAAAAAAGTGTGCATCATGATGATCCCATTATGTTTTACACCAAAATAAAAGCTTGAAACTGCCTTACAAAATAATAATAAACTGAAGATAGAAGAGAATGCTTGCATTCCTGGTGGAACCTACACAGATTCTAGCAAAATATTCTAATTTATCATTCACAGAAGAATAAGAATCTATACCCACTAATATAGCACAAATGTTTGTTTAAAACACAGAGTTGTAGCATTGCAGTAGGGGGTCATGTACCCTTGTCATGGGATATACAGTATTCTATTAATTCAAGCACAAATACCAGAGAGAGCACAGACATGGTAAACCATATTAAACATGACCCTGAAGTAATGCTACAAATATAGGAAAATACAATTATATATATTTGTTATAACTTTACTAATTTCTTTAAAAAAGAATTTAAAGCACATTCGTTCAAAAGAAAATAATTATATTATGCATTTAAAAATATTTTCACGTCTGTTTAAAATAAATGTAGTAAACAAAGTACTGATAAAAAGTTAATGTAAACAAGTCTGGATCTCAGAATCACAAGGATAAGCTCTTCTTTTTTCTATATATACCGTAAAATAATAATAATAATAATAATAATAATAATAATAATAATAATAATAATAATAATTTGTTACTGCTATTATTAATAAAATAAGCATACTCAGTTAGTGTATGTATTTATGTGCAGATCCGAATAGCTAAGTTTACTTTCTCTTTACACAAAGAGATTTTTACGTAATATACAAATTACCAAGGGAAAAAATGGAACTCTCTGCATCAAAATCCACAGTTAATTCCCGATTTACCACGAAAATCGTCTGTAGCTGCATTTAGATTGGCAACAGGCCATGATTGTTTGGCCAAACGCCTGCATAGAATTGGAATATATCAGTCCCCTAACTGCCCATAGTGCAACTCAAACCGAGAAATGGATTCGGAACACCTCAAAATCTGTGCTTCAGTGGCTGGTCATGATAATATCTTTGAAAAATATTGGAGTGCAAGAGGTCAAATGACTTTATTGTCAAACGCCTGGCATTAGGAAACAACAAACAACAAATTACCAGCATTTCTGATACAGAAAAAGATATTCTCAGTATGTCTGTATACAAAATTTTAGCAGAGTTAGTTAGTGTTCATATTCAATATTTTCGAGTCATTTCACTTAAGAATAACGCACATGAAACATCATTTTTACTACATAAATTAATTGGTGTTTATTTGAAATCGCAATTTTTAAATTAATTATTTAATTTTTTTCTGTAAAATCTGATAAATAAAATGGCATATACAGCACTTGGCTTGTAAGTCTCCAAAAATATTTATGTTAGAGAAATTAATTATTTAAAAATGCTTATAATCAAACATTTCTCCCGACAAAATTCGGCAACAAAATCTCTAGATAAACTACATCACAAAGTTAATTTAAATTTGACTATACTGGACACTATTACGGAATAAGATAATTTACAAAAAAACTAAAATTAATGTAACTCCAGTCATTGCAGAAATAGATCAAAATAAAAGATCTTTCTTCCTGTGAGCTTAATTGCAAAATGTTCTCAAAATATGAATTTCTTTTTAAAAAGTTGTTGTTTTTGTTTTTTTTCAATGCCAGGCATTTGATAAAATCATTTGACCTCTTGCACTCCAATATTTTTCAAAGATATTATCATAGCCAGCCACTGAAGCACAGATTTTGAGGTGTTCTGAATCCATTTCTTGGTTTGAGTTGCACAATGGGCAGTTAGGGGACTGATATATTCCAATTCTATGCAGGTGTTTGGCTAAACTTTTTCAAAAGTTGGCTCACCAATAAATGACTTCACTTATAGATGTCTTTTGAATTATTATGGCTCAAGACAATTAACTACAAACAGAAAAATCACTGGTAACAATGAAGAACTCAATTATTGCGAACATGTAAAATATACAATGAGAAAGTGAGCACCTATTATTTTTACTTACTTACTTATGGCTTTTAGAGAACCCAGAGGTTCACTTCACCCTCACATAAGCCCGCCACCGGTTCCTATCCTGAGCAAAGATTAATCCAGTCTCTATCATCACATCCTACCCCTCTCAAATCCATGTTTATATTATCTTCTCATCTACGTCTCGATCTCCCCAAAGGTCTTTTTCCCTCCAGCCCTCCAACTAACACTCTATATGCATTTTTGGATTCGCCCATACGTGCTACATGTCCTGCCCATTTCAAACATCTGGATTTAATACATATTCCTAATTACCGGTATGTCAGGTGAGGAATTACAATGCGTGCAGTTCTACATTGTGCAACTTTTTCCATTCTCCTGTAACTTCATCCCTCTTAGCCCCAATATTTCTCTAAGCACTTTATTATCGAACACCCTAAATTAGAGTCCAAGTTTCACAACCATACAGAACAACCGGCAATATAACTGTTTTATAAATTCTACCATTCAGCTTTCTTAAGAGCAGACTGGATGACAAAAGCTTCTCAACCAAATAATAACAGGCATTTACCATATTTATTCTGGGTTTAATTTCCTCCCGAGTGTCATTTATATTATCTTTACGACACAAATTCTTTTAGCACTACTAAAATATATTTCGTATATAAATCTGAATTTCAATTATACTTTTATGAGATATTCCTATTTTTATAGCACAACTTCAGGGTCATAAGGTGGAGGAAAGTGTGAACAATTATCACTATTAGGAAATTAATAACATTTTTATATTGTTAATTGATTTGTGAAAGGCCTTTGCGAAATCTGTCAACATTTAACCTTCACCGTGTTGCTGAGGAAAGCTGCCCCAAGCTGAAACAGATTCCATCTTCAAAGATTACACACCTAACCCACATACTGTTACTCACACATACACACAGTCCATCACCTAATTCTATACATAATGCCATCACCATGCTGTGGGAGGAAGGTCATGATTATGCACTTGAAGAAAGCTGCAACAGATGTAAATATCAGGTGTGCACACAACAGAATCATCTGCAAACAAACCTCGGTCGTGGCTTGTCGACCATACGGTTGCTGCCCAATCTTTCTCTGAATGGAGAATTTCCAACGACACTAGTCTGTAATCAAACAAAAAAAGTCAACAATCGAATGCAGAGAAAGAAACTTACCATAAGCTATAATTTTTATTACGAGTAATTTTCAGCAACGTTTTATATGTGACTGTAATTTATAACATATGGCAAACAATATGAATTTCAGAGAAGGTAAATAATCATGGGAAATAATTATTTTCTATAGAATGAGTCAAAAGCCAGAAGTCAATCAAGAGAGAATCAAGGGAGGGTTAGATTGCATCTTTCCTATTGTTGACCGAAATATTAGAAAACAATGATCTATCAAATGGTTTCAGTCATTTGTAATGACACTACTGAATAGGATTACTTTTACTCTTTCTCTTTGAACATAATAAAAGTAAATCCAACTTTACAAAGTAATGGTGTCTACTATTTTAACCAGTAATTAAAGTACTCTAATCTAATTTTCTTCTCCGCTACTTATGTGTGAAGCACTTTATGCACAGATACCTAACCTTAAGACTCACATAACCATTATTGTAACTTATACAATTTATATTTTTCAGTAATTAAGAATACAGAGATGAAAATAATCTATACCATATTTTATCAAGAATTAAAATGATTTAAATTGACTGTGATATATGAAAATCTAGATTGTAGTAATAAAACTTGCCACTAGAAGAACCTGCACCATATATCCCTAACAATCATGATCATAAAAATCATCATCGTTATTGTCGTCGTCATTATCATCATCATCGTCATCAACATCATCATCCAAAGATGCTTCCATTGCTTTGGTCTTCTCCAAAATCTCTGGTGAAATTCTGTTCTTCTCATGTTTTCTCTTTTTAAATGTTTTCGTCTTTCATGGGTATCATACAGATTTTATTTATTGTATACAACATATTCTTTATTTTCCTGAGAATCTACACGATCATTCTTTCAATTTTTTAAAGTTTCCTCAGATGCTCCTCTTTTACATTGCTATGATTCTACCATCTGTAGAACACGTAATATTGACTGAAAATCAATAATATTATAATCATCACCATTTTTCATTCACAACAATGACTAGGTCTGTTAATATGTTTCAGTTGTAACTTAAATTAATTTAGAATAGGGAGGGGACACTTTAAAATTACTATTTGTAGACTACAATTTTCTGTAATTTCAAGAGGCCAGAAGGAACTTTGGAAGACCTAAAAAGCACTGGATAGAGACTGTAACAGACCCCTAGGTCTAATACGTGAAATGGTTGTGAAGATGATGATGTAATTTCAATATTTTTCATAATGAAGGTCAATATAAACAAAGTGTAATTTATTGTTAACATTTCTTATATAATTTTAGTTTTCATATTAATATGTAAGTGTATCATCATCAAAGTTATAAATTAAAATTATTAAAATGTACATTGTATTTTGTTATTTTAATTTTTTTCCCTTCACCTTTAGGAGATCCTTAATTCTTTAGGTTTGTAGTTTCATATGAACTAACATAAAGACAGGCTATATTTTACACAGATAATAGGCTGAAAAGTGTAATCCAACACCGCAAATGACCCTGTATAAAACTGCCATTAAAGAAACAAGATTCTGGACAACGTATATGAAAGTGTCATAGGTATGCGACAAATCACATTTTAAGCAATTAATTTCATTTTTAAGCATAAACAAATACAAATTTTGTTAATTAATTTGAAGTAAAGAAAAATCTATGTTTAAGTCTCTGAAAAATGCATGACCGAAAAGCATTAAAAGAGAGCAAAGCATGACAGAAATTTCTTGCATTATGTAAGGTCTTTATAATGTAGAGGTTATGTTAACAGCAGATTGTTACAATGCAGACTGAATAAAGTGAAGAGGCATTGCAATTCCAGATTCTTAGGAATATATTATTGGTTTCTTTAAAAAAATGCCTTCAGATACAACATTTGCTGTTCTTAATGTTGGAATAACATATTAAGTTAACTAATAGAGTTTAATTGTGGCATGGGTGAAAAATGGCCACAAAAATTTTGTCTGCCATAAATTTAGAACATGAGACCACCATATTTATATCCCTTCTGATGAAAACCATGCTAAGGAATTTTATCATCCAAGGCTGGGCTTGGATGAACGAATTTCAAATCTAATATATAATAACCAATATACCATAAGGATAACTCTTTTGAGGTACATAATAATGTAGATATGGTTATTAGAAGAATATAGTATTATGCTCATTAGCTGAATTCTAGAATGTTCAAATTATAGCACAGAAAAGGGCAAGCTAATCATAATTTAAACTCTGTAGGAAAACAACTACAGTAATAACAGAAAAAAGCGAATTACCACATAATAAATAAAACTATTTTTTTTGTTACTACCAGTACTTAAAATATGCACAAACTTTAGTTTCCCACCACAGAAGATCCAACGTGTTTTTTTTTTTTTTAATTAATTTTCTTGCTATTGTTCAAAAAAACACAAAGAATATAACTAAATGTTAAAACATTTCTAATGCCATCATCATTAAGTTAGAAACAAAACCTAGAAGCAAAAATGAATTACTACATTTACGAAGTGAAATAAATTCTAAAATAGTACCGGTACATTTAAACAAAAAAATTATCTACAAATTTCAATTGTACCAGAAATGCCAGAGTCCTTTAAATAAATGCTTTTAAATTAAATTTTGGCTGATAATTTTATCTATAAATTTTTTTACTGACATCAAAGATAAAAACTGCTGGCAGGTAAATGAACTACATTACTGTAGTTATTTTAATTTAAATAATCTGCTGATTAGTTGACTTCTACTAATGAATCTGATCAGATTTTAGATTCCAAAAAATAATTACATTTAACATCTATGTCATTCATTATTTCTGTTCACGCACGCACGCACGCACACACACACACCCCCGCGCACGCGCGCGCGCGCCTCCAACTACCTCCAAATATTTTCGACCTTCGTCCGCGATATAGACTTCACAATTCTGTGAAACATCAAACTTGACAGTGAAACTGCAAAACTTGTAAATAGGATAGTGAAAGCGAAGTCTTGATAATATTTAATTTTAATTTAGTGTGTTTCTATTCTTATGTGGGGTTTGGTAATTTGCAAATATATTTTAAGATGATTATATTCTAATTGTATGTGTAATGTGTAATTTATAAAACTGATACTGTGGAACTATGTCCATGTCTTTAATGTCTTTTGATCTATCTGTGTAACTTACTGGTATATTATCTTTATCCTTTTGTGGGTTTATTGCTTATTGAATTGAAATCTAAAATGAATACTGTGGAACTATGTCCATGTCTTTAATGTCTTTTGATCTATCTGTGTAACTTACTGGTATATTATCTTTATCCTTTTGTGGGTTTATTGCTTATTGAATTGAAATCTAAAATGAATACTGTGGAACTATGTCCATGTCTTTAATGTCTTTTGATCTATCTGTGTAACTTACTGGTATATTATCTTTATCCTTTTGTGGGTTTATTGCTTATTGAATTGAAATCTAGGATAGTGAAAGTGAAGTCTTGATAATTTTTAAATATAATTTAGTGTGTTTCTATTCTTATGTGGGGTTTGGTAATTTGTAAATATATTTTAAGACATATTCTAATTGTATGTGTAATTTGTAAAACTGTTACTGTGGAACTATGTCCATGTCCTTAATGTCTCTTGATCTATCTATGTAACTTACTGGTATATTATCTTTATCCTTTTGTGTGTTTATTGCTTATTGAATTGAAATCTGTAACTAGGAAAATGTAGGAGTGATATATACTTAAATTCTTGCTGCTGATGTAATTTAAAATTGTAACTAGGGAAACACAGGGTCTTATAATCTTCAATTAATAATGCTAATGTAATTTGAAAGTTTGTAAGTAGGAAGGTGTAAGAATTCAGAATTTGGAATGGTACTTAACTATAATTTATTCTCATCGCATATCTTATCACACAGATATTTATTGATTACGCAACTGGCAAATTTGCAATCTTAAAAATGTAATTATCTAGAAATGTCAAAACATGTAATATTACCTATGTAATGGGGCATGTTGAAATATATACTGTTAAAAAAAAACACACGCACGCACGCACGCACACACACACACACACACACACCCCACCCCCACACACACACTCTCTCTCTCTCAGTTACTTACGGGGATTGGTGACTGAGGAGAAGGAAATAGGGGATAGATAAGAAGTTGGCGTATTTTACAGGGATTTACTTCAAGTTGTCAGGCTATAGAAATGAATTAAAATTATCTCAACTAAAATATACGTCCAGTTATGACAATATTGACTTTATTGTCAGCCAAACTGAGATGAAGTTTTTGTACTACTGTTAACAAATTACTGCTACAGATGTCCTTCACCGAAGGGCTTAAGTTCTAAATCATCAGAGACAGTGTTAGAAGTATATGTGTGCGTGTACTGCTAGTTTAGAGATGGAGCAAAGGCTGGGAAATGGAAATATACCTGTAAGTTAGTTGATTGGTTACTCCATGATATACTACTACTCGAGCTGTTACTGTGGGAGAGGAAAATCAAACTGGTGCTATGACGACGAAGTATCAACTTTTGTCGGCCCTTGCTTCCTGTTGAAGAGCCAGGGCTCTGTAACATATGCATGCAGTTGGCAGGCAAAGAAGACAGGCAAATCATAACTATGCTGTGTTTCAACATAGGTTATGCTACAGATCTTCCCAGTTATTCTCTCCTGTTAGTTTTCATTTCATGATTACTTTTAATTTACAATTGCTCATTTTTGTTGTGAGAGATATCTATTAGGACAATTAAATAGTAAAGGGCAAATTCTTTCTTTTCTCCATTTTAAAGAGGGATATATTATGCAGCCTGGTAAAACTAAAGTGACATGTTGAGATGTGTGAAAAAATGTACTCAAACTGACTACCAGGTTATAGCAGAAATATCTTATGGATACGCCCTTTGAAGATTGCAACATAAAGGTATTTTACACTGCAACTATTCGTAGTGTCTACTATCCTTTCTTAAGGTTTTCTAACCACTTCCAAATTTTTTTCCTTTCGGTTATACAATTCTGACTACATTCCTGCATCATTTTTCTGTTACTTTTCTACAGTTTCACTTCCTCTGACCACAACAGCACACTACTGGATGTTCATTTCAAAGTGTGTCATGACATCACTGTTGTGAGTCAGCGATTTGAAGCGAGTTTCAGCTTTTGTGTCAGAGAAATTGCATATTAATCAAGGCATTCAATCTGAACTTGAAAACGTGTACGGTATAACTTGAACGTCGTAGCAACAGATGGCAGTGTGTACGGTCTGTGTGCTACCATAACCTCTTTCGAACTGTTTTTTTGCGCGGGCAAGTCATACGCAGGGTATTTGTTATCATCGGTTGCGTACGGCAACATCCCACAATACAAATCAAATGCTCCGTGTCCATGTTGACCGTCGAAGTTAATGTCAACAAATACGTAAGTAATCGTCTTAACCCTCTCCCCATATCCTGACAGTAAGAAAAAACTCACTTCAATACATGTTTCAAAACAGTTCACATTCCTGCCACTACCGGCGTTACCATATGTATCGGTAAGTTCTCTTCTGAATGAACGCCATACTTGCTAGGCAACTTCTATGGCAGATAGTTAATACACCTCTGCGGAAGTGTAGGAAGATTGAATTCTCTAGGCTCATCGACTAGTCACATTACGGCATACAGCGAGCCACGACACACTTTGAACTGAACACCCAATACTCCTCTTTATCTCAATCTCTTAGGAAGGCAGACATGATGTGAAAGCTATTTATATAGGCACGAATGTGCTGCAGTCTATTGCAGCAGATAAGTAACTTTCCTCCTCATACCTCAACATGCTATATTAATTTATCCAGACTGCAGTCATCCATAATGAAAACAGAGAATGTTTGCCCTCATTATCTGTCAAAAAGTACTGCCCAATTATGTCTGTCCTTAAAATAAACAATTCAGTTCCAAGATATGTTAGAAGAGCAGTGTAATGGTATAATCCCTCCACCAAGCTGTCATCCTGAACATTTTGGTATAACCACCACCAAAGTATTTATTGCGTCCACCAACATACCTTTTATCTACATCATCACTGAACACTTTTTTCTACGAAATTTAAAAATGGTACGTGTTTTTAATTATTTTCATTTCTCAAACAAAATAATCATATAATATTGCAATTTTAAATTGTTATAAAGTTTTAGAGATTTAAATGAGAAGATCTGCAATACAAAATAAATGTACATGCATAAAAAATCAACTGAACAAAATAAAAAGTAATCAAGAAAATGAGTACAATGCTAATTAATCATGTGTTAATGAATCTACCAGAGATGGCTGCAACAAAAATTTGAAATAGAAAAATGTTTAATAACTATTGTACATAACCATTTCCAGAAAATATTCTAAGATAAATATAAATTTCAATAATATTCGTAATATAATTATCCACTTTGTAAATAAACTTAATTATGATGAGAGAGAGATGGAACGGAGAAAAATTCTCTCCGGCGCCGGGATTTGAACCCGGGTTTTCAGCTCTCCGTGCTGATGCTTTAACCACTAAGCCACGCCGGATACAATCCCGACACCGTTGAGAATCGTCTCAGATTAAGCTCCATCTCTTGGGTTCCCTCTGGTGGCCGCCCTCTGCACTACGTCATAGATGTCTATGCACGCAGGACCGAAGTCCATACATGTGTAGAGGTGCACTCAGATGAGTGACTGGTTGGCCGGGGTCTGACGGTATGGGCGCCGTCTTTAAATCACAAAGTGATTTATTACGCATATCATATTTATTTTGATGTACCGAAGTACATATGATATTTCCATGCAGATATTCTGCTTTCTCAGATGATGAGAGAGAGATGGAACGGAGAAAAATTCTCTCCGGCGCCGGGATTTGAACCCGGGTTTTCAGCTCTCCGTGCTGATGCTTTAACCACTAAGCCACGCCGGATACAATCCCGACACCGTTGAGAATCGTCTCAGATTAAGCTCCATCTCTTGGGTTCCCTCTGGTGGCCGCCCTCTGCACTACGTCATAGATGTCTATGCACGCAGGACCGAAGTCCATACATGTGTAGAGGTGCACTCAGATAATCTGAGACGATTCTCAACGGTGTCGGGATTGTATCCGGCGTGGCTTAGTGGTTAAAGCATCAGCACGGAGAGCTGAAAACCCGGGTTCAAATCCCGGCGCCGGAGAGAATTTTTCTCCGTTCCATCTCTCTCTCATCATCTGAGAAAGCAGAATATCTGCATGGAAATATCATATGTACTTCGGTACATCAAAATAAATATATGCGTAATAAATCACTTTGTGATTTAAAGACGGCGCCCATACCGTCGGACCCCGGCCAACCAGTCACTCATCTGAGTGCACCTCTACACATGTATGGACTTCGGTCCTGCGTGCATAGACATCTATGACGTAGTGCAGAGGGCGGCCACCAGAGGGAACCCAAGAGATGGAGCTTAATCTGAGACGATTCTCAACGGTGTCGGGATTGTATCCGGCGTGGCTTAGTGGTTAAAGCATCAGCACGGAGAGCTGAAAACCCGGGTTCAAATCCCGGCGCCGGAGAGAATTTTTCTCCGTTCCATCTCTCTCTCATCATCTGAGAAAGCAGAATATCTGCATGGAAATATCATATGTACTTCGGTACATCAAAATAAATATGATATGCGTAATAAATCACTTTGTGATTTAAAGACGGCGCCCATACCGTCGGACCCCGGCCAACCAGTCACTCATCTGAGTGCACCTCTACACATGTATGGACTTCGGTCCTGCGTGCATAGACATCTATGACATAGTGCAGAGGGCGGCCACCAGAGGGAACCCAAGAGATGGAGCTTAATCTGAGACGATTCTCAACGGTGTCGGGATTGTATCCGGCGTGGCTTAGTGGTTAAAGCATCAGCACGGAGAGCTGAAAACCCGGGTTCAAATCCCGGCGCCGGAGAGAATTTTTCTCCGTTCCATCTCTCTCTCATCATCTGAGAAAGCAGAATATCTGCATGGAAATATCATATGTACTTCGGTACATCAAAATAAATATAAACTTAATTATATTAAGTCAGTAAAGACACTAATCTCTAATCCTGCTTAAAACTATATAACTTACTTGCTGAAATTTTCTTAATAAATTTCAATTTGAATAAAAAAATCACAAGTATATCACTGCTGCGCCTTCAAAATCCACTATGTGTTTTTAAAATGATGTTGTAGGAGAAAGAAAAAAGCATTGGCACTTCTAATTCCCTTGAAATTCAAAGCTATTTTTCGTTTAATTTCATCATTTATCATGTAATGATTGAAATTATACCGAAAGAACCTTTGAAAATCAAGGAACTTAAAAGTGATGATACTTTTTTCTTTTTTCTATAAATTTAAAAAAAAAAAAAACATAGCGGATTTTGGAGGCACAGTGACACTATGAGGTTTCAATGTGGAGTTCAGATATTAGATGTTTTAAAAGTGTAATATGCATTGATTCTTAAAACGCAAAAACTGAAGTCTGCATAATATGGCATACATGAAAAACATTATTTTTTAAATCAGTTACTTGGATAACAAGCATCTTCAAGTATATTGTACATAAAGTTTTTTAAATCTAGAATATAAATAACTCTTTTGTTCATTAACATCAAAAGATATTTAATTAAATTCATATGAAAGTTTAGTCTCATATAATAATAAAAACCTCTAAGCAGTTTAAACCATCACCAGTGTATGATGTTGGACTATACTCCTCAGTATCAGTTTATTACAAGTCAAGCTATGAAGGATGTCTGGATGTTCAGTAAGTAATTGTTCTGGATCTGATAAATTTCGACAAATAAACCTACAGTTTAGAATTTTATACTCAATGTTAGCCTGTTCCTAAATATGTAAATTAAAGTTGGTCTTGTTGCAAAGCTTGTGCATGTTCATCACCACTGTAGAGAAAGGGCATGCACTGTATTTTCTGGCATATAAGACACACTTTTTTTTCTTTAAAAATGAGTCTGAAAAACAGGGTGCCTATTATACACTGATACTGAGTTTGTGAATGGGCCATAGCTTCATGGGATGCATCAGTTTCTCTCAAATTAACTCTCTTCCTTATTTTTGGCACTTAGCACCTTTGTTATTTCAAGGCCTCACTTGGTTGAGGGAAAACCTCAGAACAAATAGCAACATACAGTAGTTCATTTTATAAGATAAAATGCTCATGTTTATTATTGAAGTGTACAGGAGGCAGCAGGGAGGTAGAACTCCCATGCTTCACACTAGAAAGGAGTGCTATGGACACCACCATGCTCTGAGCCACTTTTACTCAAGAAAAGAAAAGAAAAAATCGATTTTATAGGAAATTGAGTGGACCCTGGTACCACTATGGAAAAAAATTCGAGATGAAATTTTCATTTTTGTTGTAGGTTATTGAACAATAGTGTATCAACTACTATGTTATTTAATGTAGGTGGAACTCATGACAGAAAGACGGTATCTGACGACATGAAGTCGAGGCATTCTCCATGTAATTACATAACATTCGACTTAAGAGTTGAGTCTACACCTGTGGAGTAATGGTTAGCGTGTCTAGCAGCGAAACCGGGTTCGATTCCCGGTTGGGGCAAGTTACCTGGTTGAAGTTTTTTCCGGGGTTTTCCCCCAACCCAATATGAGCAAATGCTGCGTAACTTTCGGTGCTGGACCCCGGACTTATTTCACCAGCATTATCACCTTCATCTCATTCAGATGCTAAATAACCTAAGATGTTGATAAAGCATCGTAAAATAATCTACTAAAAAAAAAAAAAACCTGAGAGTTGAGGAAAGCCTCGGAAAAAACCAAACCAGGTAAACAGCCCAAGTGAAATTGAACCCACACCCAAGTGGAGCTCTAGATCAGAAGCAAACGTGCTATTACCTGAACTAAGCCAGTAACTGTGAAAATTTCTATTTCCATCCAGACTTGAATCCAGGCTTTTCCAGTCCTTAGTCTGTCACTCTATTGTACTGCTGAAGTTAACTTAGCTCCCCCTCCCCCACCCCCTATTTTATTAAGGTGCTGGACGAGGGAAAAGAGAATCTCGGAAGAAGTCTACTTTACTAGTTCATTATGCTTAATTGTCGTCACAAAATGACTCAAACGAACCTTTATAAAATCACAATCACGTGGGAAATCACTCCTGAATGAGTTTCACGCAAAATGAATTGTAAGCCGTTACAGCCAACTCAGTTCAACTATCAATTCATTATGATTAATAAAGCAATGTACAACAGCAAATAAAATAAAAATATGCTACAGGTCTAAGTTGTAAAACAAATGAAGTATGATGTTACATACAAAACAAAGCATCATGCTTGTAAATTAAATTACATTGAAAAACTAAACATACTTCACATGCGTCTTTTGTGCTAATGAAATTAAGATTAATAGCTTCTCTAATATAAGAAAAAACATGACATGTTCTGTCGTCCACTATTCTAAAATTATAACGTTAATTATTGGGGAGGAAAATGGAACAAAATTACTGAAAAAAAATAAAGCCATGACCATATTGGAGAGCAATAAAGAGATACAATCATGCCAAAAAATGTAACATTAAAAAACGTAGAGGGGATGCAGGTATCAGTCTTACCCTTGGTTTCTTATGAGTATTTGGCCGTCGAATTCTGTTCACCCATGTTTCAAGAAACCTTAAGAAATTTTCCACCAATTGACCCTGTTCCTCGGCAGTGGGAGTTGTGTAAATATCACAATGATATGAACCTTCCACTATCTTCTTTGTAGCTTGATGATTAAGTGGAAGAAGGTAAACACGAAATCGCCAATACTTTTGGGCCTTTCAAAAGAAAAGAAAACGAATATTCAGCATACATCTACCAGTTACCTACCTTATAAAACAAATATTAGACACAAAAGTACAAAAAAAGGGTTCGTAGAACAGTAAATGTAAGTAAAATCCACACAAACTAAGAAAATGGATACTTTCAATTAAGGACTGCAGTTGAAATGGATTTCTGGAGAAGATAAGCTACGAAATCATGGCTAGAAAAGATCAGGAACACCGAGATAAGAATTATGGAAGTTGAAGAGGGCATAATTAAGGAAATAGAAAGAAGAAGATTGAAGTGATATACCCATTTGTGCAGAATGGATTAGATATGTATTCATAGGATGGTGTACGGATGGAAGTTGAAGGGAAGAAGAACAAGATGACTGCAAACTTCCTAGAAACAGAGTATATAGCAGTCTATAAGGAATATGTTGTTGTTTTCTAATGCCAGGCATTTGACAATAAAGTCATTTGACCTCTTGCACTCCAATATTTTTCAAAGATATTATCATGGTCAGCCACTGACGCACAGATTTTAAGAAGTTCTGAATCCATTTCTTGATTTGAGTCGCACAATGGACAGTTAGGAGACTGATATATTCCAATTCTATACAGATCCTTGTCCAAACAATCATGGCCTGTTGCCAATCTAAATGCAGCTACAGACGATTTGCGTGGTAAATCGGGAATCAACTGTGGATTATGATGCAGAGAGTTCCATTTTTTCCCTTGAGATTGTGTTATCAAATTTTGTTTGTTGAAGTCTAAGTATGTAGATTTAATAAATCTTTTCACAGAGGAATACGTAGATTTAGTAACAGGTCTGTAAGTAGCAGTGCTGCCCTTCTTTGCTATTAGGAATATTGAGGTCACAGATGATGATGCTCAAGATAGAGATTGATGGAGGGAATTAATAAATGGAAGGAAAGAGTGAAGTGTGGCTGTAAGGTCATCTTGTTCTGGAGGAAGAAGAATCTCTGCAGTGAGGGATATTCTCAATAAAAAAAAAAGAAAAAAATCTATAGTGTATAATGGAATAAACTGCTTACCTCTGCAAGCTGAAAATCTGTGTCTCCTCTTGTACAAATGTAATGATCCAAATAGTTCCAATTGAAGTTTTCTAGTTTCTCTGTTGTGAAGGAAACCCATGATACTTCGTATGTATCATGGTGGGGAGCGTGAAAACGGTAACGGTAATGTATATTAAATGGAGGATAAGGGTGTCTGAAAGAAAAGGAAAAAAGTTGCTACAGTACATTAATGATCCAGAGAAATCAAAATTTGCAAATAAGAGAAAATAACCTACTACTAGATACACAAAGTTTAGAAGCAATAAAAAAAAACAGAAATTGCAACAAATAATGGAACAATAGAGATATTGACAGTAGAGCCTTTCTTTTAGGGATTACACTCAAACTCAGTCAACGGCTCTACAGTCCTTGCAGAATCTTCGCTTTTGTTTAACTTCCACCTATTCCGTTTATTTATTTTTAAATGAAGGGGTAAGAATGATATAGTCCTAAGCCACAAAGACAAAACTTTACAGGAGAGTATATTAAAAGCTGAGTCCATGCTATTAGGTGCGGTATCATAACTTCTTCAGCGTGTATTTCTGTTATTTGTTGAGTAATTTTTATAATATTGTGACACCACATTGGAAGATTCTGGTCGCATCAGGGAGTTTCACACGCATCTAGCGAGAAGGAAGGCACGGGGAAACGGAAACTCAAACTTCGGTAGGTGATGTAGTGTGGTATGGAGCGAGGGGGGCGAGGGGGGGGGATGTCGGTGACGGCGTGGAGTGGAGAAAGTAAGGAAGCATCTCGAAGCAGATTTTTTCGGAGATTCTGAAAGACACGTGAATCGAAGACTCTAGAATATGTGGTTTAATAAATAACACCGTGTCTTTAGTCAGTCTTCAAGTCTTGTCTCGGGCAGCAGCTAGCAAGGAGGACCTGAGTTCAACGTGCAGTGAACTTGAGTGAGTCCATAACTGTGGCAGTATCCAGGTGAGCGCGACGCATCTGGAAGACCTGAGTTCGACGTGCAGTGAACTTGAGTGAGTCCATAACTGTGGCAGTATCCAGGCGAGCGCGACGCATCTGGAAGACCTGAGTTCGATGTGCAGTGAACTTGAACAGTGAGTTAGAAGAACTAGCCAAGGCAAGCGAACTGTGAACTGACAGTTTTGTTCTGCACATAGTGCTTTGTGAACATTCATTGAAATTAGGAGTACATTGTTGTTTTTC
The DNA here is from genome assembly GCF_040183065.1 of Periplaneta americana. Lineage (NCBI taxonomy): Eukaryota > Metazoa > Arthropoda > Insecta > Blattodea > Blattidae > Periplaneta > Periplaneta americana. Next base: position 31,792,482 of record NC_091131.1, on the reverse strand, counting down.
TCAATAATACGTGTGTATTGTCACTGTCGTCGTGTGGAGTGCAAAAACGACTATTGTGTTGCTGTGTTGAGTGGAATACCCATTGTTGTAGGGTGAACTATTAAGAATAAAAGTCACATTGTTATTGGGTGCATGGTGATAAAGGAAAACAAAAGTCACAATATTTTACTAGTAGCTTTCCCATATGCATAAGAACTGAACTCGCAAAAAAACAGTTTTTTGGTAAAAGTGTGGCTTTGGACTACCTTTTTCTTACCCCTTCAGTTAATTAATTAATTTATTTATTCATTTAATTATTTTATTCATATATTTATTTTATTATCTGCTGGAGACAGTCTGAAGGAGTTAGGAGAAAAACGTTCCCTAATCTAAAAGTTATTATTATGATAATTATACCTTGGTCTGTATCTTGTTACAGTGATAGAAGAACCACTCAGAGATATCTTATGAAACACTCTCCCAATACTGAGAAAATATTCTTCAGTTGGTTCGATGTCACGAGGGCGTGACATCACAAGTGAGCTCACAATGCCTGCAGCTGCAGACGTACTGTTGCTTCCAGGTGTCTGTGCTTGTTTCTTGGAATTATGTTCTGACAGGACAATCAACTGAAATCCCTGCATAAAATATATACATTGATAACTCTTAACTCTTTTTTACAGTCTCCTCTCAACTACAGAGGTTATTTTAATGCAATGAGATAATAATAAAATAATGGAGTAATGGTCGAATGAGAATTATGGGAAAACAGAATATTAGAGGAAAAACTGCTTTTCAATCACTTTGTCCGAAGCAAATTTCTAGATTTGGGTAAGCCACTCTTTTTAAAAAGTTAGTACCTAAGTATTTGTTAGTGATGGAGAAAAATTCGCTCCAGTGGTGAGGATCGAATCTGGGACCTCCAGTTCTATGCACTGGGTGCTCTACCACTGAGCTATGCCGAGGTTCAACCCACAGCACTGGATTGAATCTTACCCCTTTGTTTTTTCTCTTAGTGACCTTACTCCATGTTCATTAATGTACACCTTAACCATGATGCTACCATAAAAACTGAAATTAGGCTGAAATACAAACTAGAATCTAACACATGTCAGGAAGAAGCACAACAATAACAAAAAAAGGAAAGAAAGAGTGCAAAAAGTAGAGAAAGAAAAAAAAAGAGAAGTAAAAAAATAATTTAATATGAAAGAAAAGAGGAACAGAAAAAAAAAGGAGAAAAGACTTGAAGAATGAAAGAAAAACATGAAGGATGAAAATCTAGGAAATAAAGAAGGAGAGATACAAAGAGGAAGAAAAAAATTAAATAAATATACGGGTGAATATTCTGAAATGGGCAAATATGAATAACAAAACTGGAAAAAATATATCATATTAAATTGTGTACTTTTTTCTCACATTGGTTACATTTGCTCCTATTATTGAAGATTCTGGTATCAGTTGAGCTTAAAAAAATTTTTATGTGAGATTTTCTAATTTAAAAAAAAAAAACCAAGGGATTGTTGTTATCTTTCCCTTACAGCTCATTGTTTAAGGTATCTTCTAAACTTCTGTACTTCAGATTTCACTTGTCTTCGAACATTTCTTTTTTCACGATCAGTCATATCTGCTATTTTCTTTCTTTTTTTTTTTATATTCTTTGCCAGAGTCCCTTTTTTTCTGCAACTCCTCTTCAGTCATATTTGCCCTCTGCCTACGTATCTTCTCCCTTTCATATTTCCTACTTTCATCATCATACTTTTTTTCTTTCCTATAAACAATCACATGAAATAATATTCGAAGTTACTTTATCCACCAGTATTTAATAATTGCATGTTAAATGAAACCTAGGTCCCACAATAATTGCATGTTAAATGAAACCTAGGTCCCACAATAAAGGGACCGACATTACAGGAACCCTTGTTACAAATTAGTATAATTTCCGCAATAGTTCTGACAAAATAAATCGTTAAAAATATCATGGAGGTTAGATTTTTTAGTCGACAAACATTGTAAGGTTTTGCATATACTACGAAAGTTTAATATATACAAACTATATTTAATGCCACCTGGGACCGGTGTTACTTACTTACTGGCAAAATAAAGAACCCGGAGGCCATTGCCGCCCTCACATAAGACCGGTGTCACCAATAGAAAACATAACATTCAGTCATCAGGGATGATTTTTGTATTTTTCAATAAAATAAATTACGACAGTGGACGAAAAGTTTTTTAACTGGCGCCATGTTGACCTCTCATCACTACAAACTGTTAAAATTTACCACATGAAGCAAAATTGTCTTTTGTGTAGCTCTTTTATTTCGAGGGACCAGCGTTATGAAATTTTTGGGGACAAACTTTACATTAAAGTTGTGTCCTTTCAGAATTAAACAAACAACAATTCCTGTCTTTCATAAGTATTTTAACTATTTATTTTTATAATCTTGGCCGAGGAAATCAAATCAAATCGAAACATTCCGAGAAAACCTTAGTAAAACAGAGTAAAATGTAGTTGGGGACATAGGGACCATAGTTACATTTTGACTTTAGACGTTATTTTTTAATTATAAACTTTAAAATTAATCCTTTTATGCTTTGTTTCCAATTAAAACATGTGAGAGTAAGTTAATTAAACGCAAAAGTAATCAGTTAACATTTTCAAGAAACTCCTTAAATCAGCCGGGACATACATTTACCCATTTCAGAATATTCACCCATACAAAGAAGTTGCTGTGCGGTACTAAAGAAAGTTTTTAGAATTTCTAAGGGGGGCCACAACTAACCTGAGCAAGTCTTTGTGAAACCAATTCTTTGAACACTTCTCCCGTAGTTAAAGGTTTCTTGTATATAGCCCTCTGTTGAGCGAAGTCAGCATTCACATCGTCAGGAAGGAGATTGTAGTCCGAAACAACATAGTCATTTTGTAGACTGCGTTTGTCAGGGAAATAATCAGTGGTGATAGGCAGACATGCTGGGATTGTGAGAGACTTCCAGTCCACTCCTAACAACATTAAAAATTATGATTACTGACTATTTATAACGACTTAGATTGGTATTTAAGATGTGTGACTATATACAACTCTTTTACCAGAATATTCTACACCCAATAGTAATGCTTTATACAAGAAATAATTCATTTATAAATAATTTTATAATATATTTATTTATATACAAAAAAATTCCTATTAGTAAATGAGACACAAAATGTCATTAAATGAAAGGACTTTATCCCCTAAAAATTAAAATACTTACATGAGACATAAACGAAATTCGTTTGTTTCACTTTGCGTTTGGACTATTATAATTTGGTTCAAAGTGGCTTGGTGCTGATATTTCTTAAACATTCTTGTTCCTATATAAAAAAAATCCGAAAAGATGGTCTAAAAGACTGCTTATGAAATCATATTCAAAGATCGCATTTATGAAAATCAATAAAAAAATAATTTAGTGTATGAATATAGTACTGTCAACTCACAGAAAGGTATATGTTGAAACTACCTTCAATTTCTCTATAATGACGAATAATATAAACCAGAAAAATTAACAGGAAGTATTATCTTAGATAACAATGCACCTCTGCATAATGTAAAAGATGTCCAGGAAATCTTGCAGTGAATGCATTAAAAAATTATACAATACCTATCAGATAGTCAGCCACATAGGTTTCAGTTTTTTTTAATTTTCGAGAAAGTTTCACAATAAGACAAAATTTTACAGAAATATTTTTAAGTTTTAATAGTAACTTTTGGTAATTCTAAACAACTGTATTCTGTTGAAGACTAGGAAATCACGGACAAAAAAAAAAAAAAAGACTTTGTGGATAATATAAAATTGGTTACACCTAAATTCACACGGAGATTTCTTCTAAAATACACAATACATTCCTATTTCAACTACAGGCAACATTAATAGGTTGTAATATAATTTTCGATTAAACCATAATGATCATTCTAACAAACATAATCAATCTATTTCATTTGATGGTGCTTTATATTAACTTCAGACTAGAAGGTTAAATCAGAAGATGGGCAATGACCTCTCGCTCATGTGTGCTTACACTAGCATGTTAACCTAATAATAATGAAACATGATTACAAAATAGTCTATTAATTTACACACATTTATAAAAACAGTGATACAAGGAAAAAAATATGCCTACTGAATGTAACAGTAATTTTGTAATTTACATGCAATTATAAAAAACAGTGATACTGTACAAGGAAGAAAAATTATGTGAGATGTTACAAAAAGAAACGATTAAGTAGAAAATTTAATTAATAAATTTTAGTTGTTCCATTTTTTTTATTTTAGAGATTAATAAAGCATAAAATTTAAAATAGCGAATTCCATACTTGGATAGGAATTTATTACATAGAATTGAAAGGTAGGAAACAGCATTAATTTTGCAGTTTTATTTCGTTGCTTTCATTTAAGATATTATATAGAAGTGTTAATGATCCAATTTTGCACATTTCGTACCAAATTTAAACAAAGTGCAAATACTTAATGATTTAAACTTTACATAAATTTCTGAAGAAACTTTCAATTTTACGAAAGATTACCTATAAATAACGCACTACTGGCTAACAGCTAATGCATTGGCTTTTCACAATTGAAACTCAAATTCAAAACCTAAGTTCAAACGGAATTTTCAGTGCACAAACATGACAACGAAAAATTTTTTTCGGAGCAATGCCATATTCTCTTTAATCATTCAAAAATCTTTTCACAATTCCTATCATCTCCACAAATGATGCAGAAGCAATGGCTAATTTTTTCATTACATCGCCTTCACAAGAAATTAACTATCTAAAATTCCTACGACGAATGTTCTATTGTACAAGTAACCATGGAAACCTCTACAATATTTACAATTGGTGGTGATGCCTAGTATGGCACAGCGACAATTCCTTCAAATAATAACAGTTATGTACGGATGTGTCATGGAGCAGGAACATTGCATTTACATTAAAGCGTTTTATATAGCCACACATATATAATTCCTTGACTACAGAAACTGACTTCACTCTATCCCTGTCAACTGCAAAATCAGGAGCAATAAAAGCACACTGATTTCAGTAGAGCATTTGAGCTTATTTGCCGGAGAATAATGTGACATTTGATTGCGGAAACAATGTCTCCTTCCACAAAAACGAACGAAAAGGAAACACTTCCTGGTAATTAAGTCAGTCGATTTCCTCAATCAAGGAATTCTTTATATTTCAAGAATATTTAATTAGAGATGAGAGCTGTCTTTCTTTTTAAATATTCATATATAAATCTTATTAACTTTTACAAGAAAAAAAAAAAGCAAGTACTGTACTTCTACATAATTAATCAAAAAATGATGGAGTGCTCTCTTAAGAACTGAAATATTACGTCCATTTATTTGAGAGATCATTTAACAAGCTAAAGAATTTAAAGTCGTTTCATTGCTTCAGCAATATTCTTCAATAAAACTCCCTTGCAGCATAGTAGTAACATGCTATATATATATAAAGTTTGAACGACTTTATGTATATATTTCTGTGAGAGAGATGATAATTATAAAATTTACAGTGCTCAATCATTTCTTGACAACTGTATATTACTTAAAAAAAAGTTATTACTAATAAAAAATTCAAGTTCTGGGAGACTATGATAAATATAGTTGGGTATATAAAACACACTTAAATTAAAACTAATAAAACACTCTAAAACATCTACACAATGCTTTGCTACATGCAGCACAATTATGAAGCAAGTAAGGGAGAAGTGGCTCACGAGAATTAAATGTTGTAACATCACATTATACCATTCGAAGGTATGAATACAGATTTTTTCATACAGAGTGAAGAAAGTTTTCAGTGAACACATTTCCCAGGATTTTCTTTATTGCCCTAAAGCAGTCCCGAACCCATGCAATGTTGATAAAATAAGATTCTCCACCACAAGACAGGGAAGTTCCAATATATAAAGCAGACATGGAGATACACTCCATGTATAAAAATGCTTGCACTAATAAAAGAGTGAATAATGGACTATGCTCACTTGGTTATGAAAGAAGACACAATATCCGGGTACAATTATTATGTTCTGAATTTTATAGGTAAGACTGAAGTCCAATATTCTGTCCATTTGTGAATTCAATTTAGTAATACGGAATTAAGAAACTAACATACTTAGCTAAATGACTTCACTATGCTGGCTTTCCACAATGAAGACCTGATTCCATTAACTTATAGTGGAAGAAGACATTACTGGGATAGGTTTTCGAGTATTCCAGTTTCCCCTACTGTCATTTAACTCTCTCTCTTTATAATTCATTTTATTCGTGCAGCAGAAATGAGAAATCATAGTACTATGCCATCTTCGCCAAAAAATCAACTTCGTGGAACTTATATAGTGAACATTCTACTGATCAAGTATCCATGGAAATCAAGAGAATTGGTACTGAACCCTGATTATTCAGCTATGGTAACTTATACACAATCAAGTATAAAATGTAGAAATATAAAAAATAATACACAATCTTTTTGGCTTTACTTCATGAGTTTGTAGACTAAAATTTTTATAACACATAAAAGATAGGGCAATATTATGAATATAGAGCAGATTTTTTTTACAATATACACAATGTATTTACTCGAATATAAGACTCCACAATATATAAAACCTGTTACAAATAAAATTTTTATTTTACGTCAATTATTAGTGCTTGCAGCCACAATCCAAGGGCAACTTTCCTATACTGGTACCTGAATTCCACACTAATTGATGCCTCTTATCTTATCTTCCCTTAGAATTTGTCAGTACTCGTAGTAAATCTCATTAAACTGAATATAGTTTATCAGGACAGGGTCTTTTAGGAATACAATTTGATACAAAAACTGAAACAAATTGCTGTATTCATGTAACATGAGATTTAAGTTTCTGCATACTGCAGTTCATATTTCTAGAAAAATGTAGTAAATAATTTCCGTCTCCTCCATCCCTTGACAGCAGTGTTGAATGCACGAGCGAAGAAATTAAAATCGAGGACAGTACTATGTAGCACTGAATAGTTATAGTGAGAGATACGTCAAAGAAATTGAGTGCTGGTTCGATAATTATGGTGCTCAAGGGTATCAAATAATGAATAAAGAAATAAAAATGAGGATGTATACTCTAACAGTGCACTATTATCTCCGAAAGTGGAGTGAGGGCTAAACAACACGAATTGCGTAATAGGTTTTATTCAATAAAGTGATAATAAATAAATTTATGTTATTATTACCACACAGGCATCTGCGTGAATGTATATTTTCAAGGAAATGTACGAGAAGTTAAAAATAAATTAAACTGTATTTTAAACCAACGAAAGAAAATAAGTTAAAGATTGTGATATCAACAACATAGATGTTGTACTCTATGTTGTTATACTGTAATTGTTTTTGTTCACGAAATGCCCTACTTTCTCTTTTTGTTAATCTGGACAAAACTTAGCCCCAAATTAGTCCGAGTTAACGATATTTTATTGTATATTCATATTCATGTGGAAATTAATTAGAGTTAATATACAGGGTTCAGTGCGGGAACATGAAAGATTTTCGCGAGTAATAACAGACTTGTATACACAGCAATTATTGTAGCATTGTTGTGACCTCAAAGAGGAGGCTTTGGAGATTAGTCAACATGGATCACTGGAGCATATAACATAATACTGCATTCACAGAGTGGTATATTGAAACAAAGTCTGTCACAATAACTCAACAAAATTTACGGAGGGAATTTAGGCTATGCAATGTGTCATGCCACAATACTATCATGTCTCAGTACACGAAATTCCGTACTATTGGTTCATTGAAGGATACCTCACCACCTGGATCTCGACATAATGTGAGTACACCTGAAAGCAGGAAATGAGTGCGCATGTCCACCATTCACAGTCCAAAGAGATCAGCACGTAATTGTGCTGCTGCACTGGATATGTCAGATCGGACGTCTAAAGAATCCTTCACGATATGAAATTTCACCCATATAAAATCGCTAATTTTCAAGAGCTATATGCAAATGACAAAATGTTGAGGCTTGAGTTTTGCACCCATTTTCTGGAATTGCAGCTGAGGAATCAAACAGTTCACAGCAATTTAGTTGTGAGTGATGAGGCCCATTTTAATTTAAATGGTGATGTATATTGACAGAACTGTCGTTACTGGTCAACAGAAATCCACATCAACTTCATAAACGACCACTACATTCTCCGAAAGTCACTGTCTGGTGTACTGTATCGTCTTCTTGCATACTTGGACCTTTCTTCTTTGAAGATGACAATGGTCAAACAGTGAGTCATAGCAACCTGCTATGTGAGAATGATCAAGAATTTGCGTCCTGAAGCCGATCGCCTGGAGAACAGGGGTAACATATGGTTTCAACAGGATGGGGCAACAGCCCACACCGCAAGGATGAGTATGTCTCTTCTCTGTGAGATGTTTCCAGCACGTCTCGTGGTGAGCCTGTTTCCCGGATTTGTTGGCGCCAGATTTTATATGGGGCTACTTGAAAATTCTTGTGTACAACACCTTGCCCCGAGGAGCTGAAGAGGCATATTGAAGATGAAATCGCAGGCATTAACGAAGAACTGATACATAAAGTAATGGGCGATTTCACCAGACATCTGGAGGAGTGTATCGAAAATAAGGGAGGCCACTCTCTTAACAATACGTATAATTAGTCTTATTTTCGAGTAAATATGGTATAGATAGCATACCGTAATAGGAGAGTGGTATTAGTCAACATTTTAAATAAACTATAATTTTGAATTGTAATTGTTTTAAAAACATTACGCAAAAATTTTATATTTGATTGCAACACTTGAAAAAGAAAAGTATGTTGTCTATCTTAACAAGGTGATCTCTTGTATACCTACTTACACTTCTTGACAAAAAAAAAAAAAATCTATGAACAATGTTTAAAACTTTTCACACAGTTCACCATGACATGAAAATATCTGAGTATGAAATCAAATATTTATTAGGATTAAGAGTGTTGGAAGATATTCAGCCATGTAGATGCAACTTCAAACAGGCATATCAAGCATGATATTATACACCTGTGCTGGAATAAAATACTGAACAATTCCATTTACATAATGAAGGTATAGTAAATACAACAAGAATAGAAACCGCACATCAAGAGCTGCAGAACAGGAATTAGTAAAGAACTGTTTTTCTTGAACTATATATAGAAAAAGAGTTATGCAAGCTAAATAGCATGCTTTTATGTATCAGTATAATGAAAAGGCAGAGATATTAATAAGCAATAATCACGTGTTACTCAACAGTGTAAAGACAAACTCAGATACGCTGATAAATCGATCAAGGTGATGGAAAGATGTTTCCTTAGTTACATGTGATTTACATCCAATTATGTAAATTTAAACACATGTACATGCAGCCATAATACATAATTATCAAATGATGTACACATTCCACCCTCATTTTACACAACAATTATTTAATATCATGAGCATATCGGTCTGAAACAATCTACTTCTTGCTGTGGAAGACTGCAGATGGTTCAACTGCTTTGTGAAGAATCTTCTGAGCTGAACGGACAGTAGAAATGAAACCTCGTACCTGAATGCATCATGCAAGAAAGGTTTAAAGCATCTACAAACTGAAGGTGAAATAGGAGAAAAAAAAAACAATATTAAACAACAGCTGCTATTTTCAAACATTCTGGGTCACGAATTTCAAAATATTTTATACTCACTGAGAACTACATTAATATGAATATAACATTTATATACCGATACTAGAATCAAGTTGTGGCAACCATATCATTTCTTTTAAATGACAAAATGGTTGACAGATATTAATGTGTAGGGGAGAGTCGGGTAGTATCGGACATCGGGTAATATCGGACAGTGAGTTTCTTTCATCTACCACATGATGACAGTGCCTGATTGACATGGTTACGTTTCTGTGATGTTGCATAGAGAAACATAATCATGTCATTCAGGTACTACCATATGGTGGTAGATGAAAGAAACGCACTGTCCGATATTACCCGATGTCCGATACTACCCGACTCTCCCCTAATGATTATGTAAGTTTATGCTACACAGCTACAGAACTGAAGTAAAACATTACAGTCTTTAATTAAAATACAACTGAAAACATTAAATTTAAACTCTATATAATTCAGAAAAGCTTTAATTTTTACACAGAAGAAAATCACAACTATATAAACAATAATTTAAAATAACAATCCAAGTTTACTACAAGTATGGCTTGTCTCTAGTGAATGTAGAATTATTTACTAAAAGTACAACATAATATAGTATATTATTAAGACACATGCAAAGGGAAAGTGGCAAGGGTCTTATGTTACACATCTATATGATCAACCTCACTTTTAGAATAGTGATTAAGAATTGTCCATACCAACTGAAAAACAAGTAAAGACACCTTCTGTGGAATAGAACTCCGAACATAGTTCTCAAAACATTTTTCATCACTTATGAAATGTATTAAAACATGTAACAAAAAAGAAAGTTGAAAAGCGAATTATTAAGAGAAAATAAACAGATCTGTAATAAAAAACTCCAGTTCTTTAATGGTACTGCAAGGGTAAATCTCAGTCTGAATTGGTTCTGCAAGTGTGTAACCACTGGAACATTAAGTTATAGGATATATGAGTACATCTCGATTATCAATGAACAGAAATATATAATATTATAAGCGAGATACATTATCTCTGAGCACTTCAGTCCCCAAACGACCCATTGCACATCTTTTAATATCAAAAGGAGATAGTTACTTTAGTTACTTACCATACTTTCGATCTGTTTTGGTATATCTCTCTGCCATGTAATTACATCAAACAATTGACACCTTCTGAAGCTTAATTAATCACATTCATAGCTTACATGCCAGATGGTATCTTTTTTATAATCATTTACGAAACTCACAATTGTAATATTCATAATTTCTTATTTTTATTTTGATGACTCAACTTCTATCCACATCTCTATTTACTATAGTCTACTGGTTTACTGCACTTGCCCTCATACGAGGCCTGTCTAAAAAGTATCCGACCTTAAATTTTCCCACACAAAGTAGTGATTCTAAGGCGGCGCCACTGTGCACGGTGGAAGGAGGAACCGTAATGCGCATGCTTGAATTTTTTTCACCGCATTCGCTTGTGCCAGTCACTGGCTGGTGGTCGCCAAGTAAGGTGCTGTTCTAAGTGTTTGTCGGATTTAGTTTTCTCGCAAGATGACTCAACGAATTGAGCAAAGATACTGCATCAAATTTTGTCAAAAGCTTGGTGATTCTCAAAGTCAAACAATTCGTAAGATTCAGCAGGTGTTTGGGGAAGATGCGATGGGTGTAACACAAATTAAGGAGTGGTTCAACCGATTCAAAGATGGCCGAACATCAGCGGAGAGTGAGCAGCGTTGTGGCAGGCCCCAAACTGCTCGGAGTGCAGCTGTTGTTGAGAGGGTGCGAAATTTGGTGATGGCAGATCGTCGTTTGACCATGCGGGAGATTGCCGAAGAGGTTAGAGTGAGTAAAGATTCTGCACATGCAATTTTGCGTGATGATTTGAACATGAACCGAGTGGCTGCGAAATTCGTGCCCAAGTTGTTGTCCCCGGAACAAAAAGACCTCCGTCGTGACGTTGCACAGGACCTTCTGGACACCGCCAACACTGATCCTGGGTTTCTGAACACAATGATAACTGGAGATGAGTCATGGGTGTACGGGTACGACCCAGAAACAAAAAGACAGTCGTCGCAATGGAAGCATCCCGAGTCTCCAAGGCCGAAGAAAGCGCGGCAGGTGCGAAGCAAAATCAAGGTGATGCTGACTGTTTTCTTTGATGTCCGTGGAATTGTGCATCACGAATACGCACCGGAAGGACAAATGGTGACAAAGGAGTACTATCACGATGTTCTCTGGCGACTCCGTGATGCAGTTCGGCGCAAAAGACCAGACATGTGGACGGCAAACAACTGGCACTTGCATTACGACAACGCCCCCGCACATTCATCCCAATTGATCCACACTTTCTTGGCCAAACATGGAATTACAACCATTCGCTAACCTCCCTACTCTCCAGACCTGGCTCCTTGCGACTTCTGGTTGTTTCCAAAATTGAAGACACCACTGAAAGGATCCCGTTTTGAGAGTAGAGAAGAGATGTGGAACGCGACGACGGAGCTGAACACCATTCCAAAAGAAGACTTCCAGAGGTGTTTCCGGCAGTGGAAGGATCGGTGGGCTAAGTGTGTGCAAGCACAAGGGGATTAGGGTCCCAACCCCGTCAGGTATTTGAAATATTTTTTCTGGCTAAAGGTCGGATACTTTTTAGACAGGCCTCGTATTTTATTCGTTCTTACTTTTTACATCAGAGATCTCTATAGCCTCTTGAAACATTGTCTTGCAGAGGCATCTGAAATCTCAATAGAGATGTTGGCCAGAAGAGAGACAACAGGCACTTTGAAGGGACGAAGAACAGCTGGTTAGTGAATTTTAGCCCAGGCCTTTTTAAGCTGTGAAGCATATGAAGATGCCTTCTCAATCAAGAAAGGATTTTTTAACACACCATCAATTTATGATATGGGACTATAGCTTTAGTTGCTTCCATACAAAGTGATACTAAGTATCTCTATCACCTATCACAATTCAATACACTCAGCAGAATTCAAACCAGCAAGTTTAAGCTGTAGTAGTAAACAAGTTATTTATTAGACCACCAAGAACAATGGATTTCCATTATACCGGCTCTTTCATATGTCCGTAAAACATTTTAGAAATTCACCACAAATAAACTAAGCAACAGATACTACATTTTATTAAACAGAAATGTAGATAAACTCTCCAAGTTTTTTTTACATATCTTACAAATGCTCAATGTGTCTATTCTTGCTGATAAGGCAGACATCTAGCTGATAATCCATTTCATCCCACTAGTGTGTCAGCATATCACGACTGATCAGTGCCACAGCCATGGTGATATGGTTGTGAAGTTTCTGAAGATTAGCAGGGAGTGGGGGCACAAAAACAATGTCTCTCGTTAATTCCCACAAGAAAAGAATTGATAGGTATTAAATCCGGTGACCTGGGTAGCCACACATTAAGACGTCATCTTCTTGTCCACAGCTTCCTATCCAATGTTGTGATGATTTTGTGTTGTGATAGCCTCGTATGGAAATCAGCCGGACAGTCATGTTGTTGAAAAATGTAATTATCACAGGTTTCTTCCTAAAAAAAATAATTCACTACTACTCCTCCTCCTAGCAGCACAGCAACTATTCGATGCAGGCTTTTTCCTAACAAAACTTGGAAAGTTTCTCGTTCTATCGGTATAAGAATTACAATGATCCATTGCTTAGTTTATTTGTGGTGAATTTCTAAAATATTTCACCGACTTGTGAAAGACGGTGCTTGTATTTTCAAAAGATACACTATCCCATCATTAAGTCCTATCACACAATCTTCAATTTATCTCTTTCCAGAGATAAAGACTGCTTAGCAATGTCATTGAGAGACCTCAAATTTCAGGTTTCCACAATGATCACTGATCAGGTTGTGAAGAAGATTTTGGATTTTTCAACTAATGATTCTCATTTTATGTTTATAATGAATCAATAACACTAAAATTAATAAAACAAACAAATCAAATGATAATAAATATACTCGGCTTCTGTCTTGAATTTTATCTTGAGAATAACTATCTCCCACTCTGGAGGATAACGAGGGCAACTCTTTCATATTGAGGCATTCACTATCAGCTATATTCTTGCATGACTGACACACCTTCATAAACATTAATGGGATACATCGCAGATAACACAGGCCAGAGTGTGTTTTGTTTATAGTATAGTCAGGACGCTAATTACTATTGTTTATATAAGACATGGTAGTGGTATATCAATTCAATTCACAGAACAGAGTTGAACAAACAACTGTTTGCTCGAGATGGGAGACAATGAAATGTTTTGATTAAATATATTGCTAATTTATACAGTTTATATTGCTAAAAACCATTAATTAAGAAGAATTTAACACTCATTACAGATTTCTATAAAATCTCAAATAATCGATTATTATGGAATATGTCAGCATTTCTCAAACTATGGTCCGCGGACCACCTGTGGTCCTCGAGGTCTGCCCTTGTGGTCCTTCAAAAAAAGACAGAAGAAAAAATAAAATTCAAACGAATTGTGTATTACATTATAGCTGAAAATCTCAGAGATTGGAAATAAGACATGGCAATCGCTTTCACTTTTTCCCCCAGTACTGACATCTTATGAAATTTATTACCCTACCCATCTATTGACTACCCACTCTAATCTCAATAATAAAAGAGGGATCTAAAGCACTATGAACGTGGTGTTTCTCGCCATCTTTCCCCTGCACTTCTGCTGCTGCACCTGTAACCCAGCCAGGGACCACCCGAATTCATTACATAGGACCAAAGTACCGAACCTTTTCATGTATTTATGACTTTAAATCTTTATGTGGTACACGCTAGTAGTTGTCTCCCATTACACATAATGAAAAACTGGCTTCGATCCGGATCTTTGAAAAGAAAGGAACATGATGATACGCTTCATTTAGGCTCTGCTCTCTGCTAATAGTTCAGAAGCTGTGTGTGAAGACATTAATATCAATGATTCTAGTGCCATTAAAGAAATATCTAGTAATTCAAATATAGGTCTAGAACAACTGTGTAAGAATCGACAGGCTCTTTCATCTCACTAATGTGAGTACCAATTTTTTTTTTTAAGTTAGTTAGTAAGTTAAAGATTATCCAAACTCTAATAGCCTGGAGTTATTAAAAAAAAGAAAATAAATTTTCTTTTATTAACATTAACTTAATTAGCTAATATTAATAAAATTAATTGAATTAAATTAATTTTAATTAACTAATTCTAATTTAAAATGTAAGTATACTGGTATTAAAATATGCTACAAAAATTATAAATTTACTTTCGAAGGGAACAAGAGTAAGGCGGTCCGCGGAACTGTTCTGACTTAAAAAAGTGGTCCCCACTTCAAAAACGTTTGAGAAACGCTGCAATATGTGAAATAAAAAACCGAACACACCACTGATCACCAGTCAGAAGTAATGGTTTGGGTCTCAAAATGCAATCTGTGTTCGATACATTACTGGCTGTACTATGACATTTGATTGTAATGTTCGGATTCATTCTGGTTTTGTTCCAATATACATTCCTCCTGCAAAGAACAGTTATATTCCTTACTTTTGTAAAATAACCACAAATTGAAGACTTGAAGAACCCAGACAAGCTGGGACTTACAGCAACAAGAAACTTCTACATTATGACTGATGATGACATTACCGTTGGAATGTGACATGTATTGCCTGCCATCTTGTTTAATGCGTGACTCTGTGAATGCCAGGGCATTACAACATTTGCAATCGTCAAGAACCATCTGAACACAAAAATCACACTGTGACAAAATCGATAATATCTATCACAGCGATTTTTCTGGAGCTGTCACAGTTTGAGCTGTGACGGCAAAATGCAGTCACACCCCACCTCTATCACAGACCATCTTGTTATTTCGGAGGAATCATATTTCAACCCATAATTTGGATGCCACAACCAAGCATAACAGATCTAACAGAGTAAGCGAACACAGAAGATGGAACCAAAAGTGGTTCCTAAATGTCAAATAAATCAGATCTCAACACATGACAGAAAATTCGAAATCTTCTTCACAACTCTTACAGGAATTTCCCATTGTACTCTTACTATGTCTCAGTGTTACACTTTAAGACTCTTTCAGTACTGTGTCGTCCACCACAGGAAGCAGTGGTCTGCATATCGAACTGCAAAACTGCGGGTCTGGGTTCCAATCCTGGTTGGGACTGAAGATTTTTCGGGGTTTTCACTCAGCCCATTAAGAACAAATGCTGGGTAAATTTCGGTGCTGGGCCCTGGACTCATTTCACTGGCATTACCATCTTTATTTCAATCAGATGCTAGATAGCCATTACAGTCGTTAAACATCGTAAAATAAATCAATTAAAAAAATTACTTTGTTAACAAACTAAGATTTACCAATGCAATGCCACTTCAAAAACGGATGACATACCGTTCTACTGCAAACAAGCTTTTTTTTTTTTTCAAGAAATTAAAGGGGTGCTTTTGCAATCCAAATTACGAGACTAATTAAAAATAAAAAGAAACTTAAATCACATAAAGACTTCTGAATCGTGACCCACAGTTTGACAAGTGCTGAACTACACTATCTCCTACTAACAGCAGATTTTGAAATTCAATTCCAAACCTATGATAACTTTGCCGACTGATTTCACACGAACACACGTCCCACAGACAGACATGAAAAGGAAAACAGAAAAAATTACATATATTAGCCTCAAAAAGCCAGAACATGTTGATAATAAGACAAAGTAATAAAATATACATTGCTGCTCACAACACAACAGGCGCACGCTGACATAAAGATTACCATCTTGAACGCCATTCTGATGGTCTTGAAATACTCAAAGTCACACTCTAAATTATTAACGTATGTATCTGCATTTCTCACAAGAAGCTTTCAAGAGAGCACAATTAATACTCAAGCACACAAATACATTTCGCATAAACAGACTGATATGCTATTTATTAATATCATATTTGAAATAGTAATAAAGGACTTATTGATGTGAAATAACTAAAAATGAGAGTAAAATGAAAGCACAGTAGAAAATAATTCACAATATAACCTGTAACAGTAAAATATCCGTAGTAAAGAAAATTGTCATATAGAAACCTGTATTATGGAACATTAAGTTCCGTACTTTTGATTAAATTTTATATATAGGGTACATACACTTTAACCAAAGCAAATATTTACAAAAATTATTAAATTCATGTAAGATAGTGGGCAACACATTGCATTTAATACTGAGTTCATTATACTAGTAAATATTCCATAATCACAAATAAATATCTCTAAGAACCTTAGCAATATTATATTTCAATATTGAATTTGATAACACAATCTCAAGGGAAAAATGGAACTCTCTGCATCATAATCCACAGTTAATTCCCGATTTACCACGAAAATCGTCTGTAACTGCATTTAGATTGGCAACAGGCCATGATTGTTTGGCCAAACACCTGCATAGAATTGGAATATATCAGTCCCCTAACTGCCCATTGTGCAACTCAAACCAAGAAATGGATTCAGAACACCTCAAAATCTGTGCTTCAGTGGCTGGCCATGATAATATCTTTGAAAAATATTGGAGTGCAAGAGGTCAAATGACTTTATTTTCAAACGCCTGGCATTAGAAAACAACAAACAACATCATATATTTCATTTCTAACATAAGTTCACATTGTATGTATACAGTAAATCATAAGTCAGACTATTTATTTCATGTTATTACATATACATATTTAAAGAAATGTTTCATTTTATAGTGGCCCCTGACTTTGGAAAGAGCACAAATCTTTGAAAAGTCTATTTGTAAGAAAGTAACTTCTATGGAGTGTGCAGGAGAAAGGTTAAGTGTAGTGTTGTACTAAGGGCTATGGGCAAAACAAAAAATATTGATCACATCATATCACTGGGAAACAGTAAAATGTAAGAGAAAATCCTGCACAGTCATTGGGCATGTCACAAAGCTACATTGGTTCATGGCCTACTACTAATAACTAATAAGCTGTGGTTTGTATTGTTACGGTACCGTGGGCCTTTGAAGTTGTGCCATATTTTCTGTTTCACCACAGATTCCAGAATTGATGTCCATACTCGGTGCGGGGAAAGACTTATTCTACTCAAAAATCTTGCCCATTTCAGAGGCTTAAAAATTCACTTCTCAGCCTGTCCTCTGTAATACTTAATAGAACACGATTATATTAAAAAAAAACTATAGTGTTTGTATTGAACCCAAGCTCAGATAATGAAATATGTCCATGAAAACACACAACTGTTGTTTAGGGGCTCATAATTTTAATTTTTAAAATTAACTCAAAAGGATAGTTTTTCAGTGGTTACTGGAACACTGTGGATTATCTGGCAATGAAGCTGCTAATTGCGTTGTTAAGAAGAGAAGCAATATCTTACAAAACGCCAAGCCAACTTTATCATTCCCAACAGTTAAAAAGACTAATCAATTCAAAACATCCAGATATAATATCATATCATTTAGACGAAATTTCAAGTAATAAGAGATGGGAGTGTTTTAATGTATAACAAAATATAATTCCTGAGTAACAAAGGATAAGTGCAGTTGCATTCTTTCGATTACTCAAAGTCATAATGCATGACTGGAATTATTTTTATGCTCGACCATGCCGAAATGTAGTAATTGTACACCTGGTAGCAGCCCTTTAATGGACCTCATTAAAGTACACCTGTTCATTAAAGTTCAGATGTTCCACCAATCAGAAAGCACCATTGTAGCAATATGAAAGCACAAGTATCGATTATTCTCAGATATGCAATCGAAAGACAACTAGCGAAACGTCACAGAGGCTGGAAATCCAATACTGTCACAGAAGGTTATATTCTGTTACTATAATAATTAGCGTTAATTGTAAATAATATTCAAATAAATTCAATTTGTCATCTCGTTTTTCAATGTCTAAACCAATTTCAAGGTTATATCAAGGTTAATGTTTATTTTACTCTCTAGATTATATCAAGATCAATGTGGACATTTGTTCCTCGGAAAAAATCAATACTTTCGCATCTGCGCACATCTCACAATTTACGAGCTATTGCACAAGGACAGTTCCGCTCCTCAGTCAGATAAGAAAAAATGATTACTTCTGAATAATTTCAAGTTAGAAATATGGTCGAGCATAAAAAGTCGTATGAAACTTGCCTATAATGGTAATTAAGACGCTCGTAATTATGAAACTCGCTTGCGCTCGTTTCATAAACATACTCACGTCTTAATTACTACCATTATAGGCTTGTTACATAATGTACTATTTCACCAATTTGTCCAATCCGCAGTCTTCAGGAAAAAATGGATCAGAATTATCTTCAGCAATGTCCAGTCCTTTCCTCTAAATCCATTGTGTGTGAAAAATATTGGATAGTAAGAGTGTTAATGGCATCATTACCAAGAACTCAGCATTAGTGAACAACATTTATATTCCGAAGTGATACAGTGTTAAAAGTTGTGTAATCAAGACGTATAATCAAGACAATACAAGTCATTTAATACACAAAGTTAACAAGGTACGTTAAAATTTAATACAAGAAAGTTCTTATCATACATATTCCGAAGTGATACAGTATTAAAAGTTGTGTAATCAAGATGTATTTATATCCCGTTTACTAATTTTGAGAACATCTTCGAAACATACATATCTCCAGCTATGCATAATTCTGGTAAATTTCTAATGCTATGACTATTACATCACTTGTTTATCTCAGCTGACTGACTCTGAGTTGCACATCACCTGGAGATCTGGGTTCAAGTCAAAGTGAGACCAAATAGAACTTGTAATGGATGAATGTGGCATTGGACAGGTATCAGAGTACTTCAGTTCTCCATACTATCACTTTACCAGTTCTGTAACTCGTCATCCATACCAGTGAAGAAGGCAAGAGCAAACTACTGTTTCTGCAGTAAAGAATATCTAATTGGAAAAGTAACCAAAGGCAATCAATAGAATTTGTTCTTAATGTCTAATTCTGGCAGAGCACAACATAATTTTTTTCTTGAAATGTGACAACCATACAGAGCAGTCATTTCTGTACCCAAAATGGTATTTCATAATCTTATAACCAGTTCATTAGCTAACAGAACAAGCATATCGCTGGAAGTGGATTGTGCTATAAGGTTGCATTGTGGAAATATTTGTTAGAAAAATAGCCTGGTATATGAGGAACATACCAGAAGTCATAAATATATTAATGTCACAATGAAAGAAAATGCTTGAGCAAGAATTTGGTTTTGTTTCTACAGTTTTCAAATTCTGCAAACTGAAATATTAAATTATGTAACCCAGAGATAACAAATGGAATGGAACTGACCAAAGGTAAAATTATTAAAGCAATTTAGTATGCTGATAATGTAATATTGATTACAATAACATAGCACGAATTACAAAAAGGAACACAAAAACTAAACTAAATTGCTCGAAGTTATAACATAGAAGTACATACTTTAAAATAAAAGGAATGGCTTTGTAACAAAAAAATTGAGGTTCTTCAACATCAGTGACTTCATGGTGTAGCCCCTCTCCATGTCCTGGTCTTTTTTTCTTCAAGATTCTTATGAGAGAAATTTGTCTTTTCGGCATTTCATTGGTCGTCCAACAGATATTCTACCTTTAGGGCCATAATTATTGAATATACTTCTTTAGATATTCTGTTGGCGGGTACATAACCAAAAAGGATGCTCAAATACCCCAAGACCATCGAATAGCGTTGCTGTAACTTGTAAGTAAAACACATATGAAATTTAAAAATATGCTTCTCCCCTTCAAAACAGTAATCGTAGCCTAATCATTACTCTTAATTTTGTCCCCCACATTTAATGAAAACACTTAAAAATCGTGACTTTTCGGAAGATCCTGAAAGAATTTGAATCTCGAGTTCAGGAGCGTTCATTGTCAGCACCAGTTCTTTATACATAAATTCCACCTAGAATAGAATATTTACTACAATTAAAATTATTAAGTGTTAATTTTATATGAACTCCTAAAAGTCCTAAATTGGATTTTATAAAATCCTAAATCTTTCGTTTCTAGCACCTATAAATCTGTTTCTTAGTGATCAACTACGAAAAACGGTTCTTTGACGACAACAATAACAACAATGAATTTAAAATACTCTTATGCATTCTTCAGTCAATAATGCTCACTCAGAATGTTAAACATTTTCAATGACGACTTTGACATACTATAAATAATTTTTTCCTTAGACATTGTCATACAATTTAAAGATTCTACTTAGGTAAAGACAGTCAAAAACCTCATTGTGTACTACATTACAAACAATCAAGAAAAGATCATGCATCGTAACATATAGCCTCACACTACATATAATATATTCCAAAGTGAAGATAGTAGAGAAGAATCAATGGGAATTTCTGTCCCATCCACCATACAGGACAGATCTGGCACTATCTACAGTCTGTTGGGTTATTTAAAGGATTAGAAGAGAAGCCATCAATGAAAAGATCCAATGGACTATGCACTGTTACAAGCAGGGTGTTGGAACTGAGTTATATTGCAAGAGCATTTTTGAACTCAAATTCATGAGTTGGAAAAATTATTTTATGGGGAAATAAAAAAGTACGAAGAGAGTATATATATATATAACTGTAGATGTCTTCTTTCATTGTAAGATTTATACTTTCGTCACTTTTGGTATGACCATCATACATGCTGTCCAAGCATTTAATAAAATTTTACTTACATGGGACTTTTTTATACCACATGTTGTAACTAATAGATAAAAGCATATCGATCTAGTGCTGTACTGCAACAGTTAGCAATAGTAACTACATACAGTAGATGAAGGACGAGAAAAAAGTGTTTATCCATAACTGGTATCTAAACTGGTTTTTCTTTCACCGTCCTTAGCAACCTAACAACAGCTTAATTCACAGCAGTGAATTAAAATTTTTAAAATCATTCTCTCCATGAAAACCAACACATTAGCAACATTCGGAACACCTCAAAATCCGTGCTTCAGTGGTTGGCCATGACAATATCTTTGAAAAATATTGGAGTGCAAGAGGTCAAATGACTTTATCTTCAAACGCCTGGCATTAGAAAACAACAACAACATTAGCAACAACATATGTTCATTCATTTATAACTTCTACACAAACTACACATTACAAAGAAAAGGCGTACAATTTAAAATTAAATTTAGATACCAGGAATAGATAAAAATAATGTTTAGCACATGAGAGTAAACATATTT
Organism: Periplaneta americana; assembly: GCF_040183065.1. Classification (NCBI taxonomy): domain Eukaryota; kingdom Metazoa; phylum Arthropoda; class Insecta; order Blattodea; family Blattidae; genus Periplaneta; species Periplaneta americana. Next base: position 31,770,595 of record NC_091131.1, on the reverse strand, counting down.
TATGCTAAACTTTCCACTCGTGCATAAAATCTAATTTTACTCTCTCATACTATAAATTATACTATTATTTCTAATATGGAATTTATAAAACTAATTCCTGGAATATTTTTTCTCACACTGAAAAAAATAAATACATGATCATACAATTAAGCATTCACAGCTATTGTTACAGCATCAGGTATTCTTTTACGATCACTACATCATAAATGTTAAATAAAATGCAGTTCTTACCATTTTAATGTGTTAAATTTTCCAGTTTTTACTTCTCCAGTAACCAACTAAGAATTCTACTATGGTATATTAATTAAGAAAAGCTTCATATTGTAAGAAATAGAGCACTGTACATTAGAATACTGTATACAATTAACTGCTACTGATGCAAAAAAATTACTAAACTTACATGCAGCTAACAAAATAGCAACAAAGCAAAAGCAAATAGCAGTATACGAAACATAGAAAATATACATCAAAGGGTGGACAAACATTTTAAATGTGATTAAAAGCAAGAAACGAAAATGACAATATTCCGAAATTATTATAAAATTAATCTTTTTAATGTCATTACTAAGATATCTAAGTTAAACCTTTACACACCAGGTTATCATTCAACTACAGGTCTTTCACTCATGCATTAAATAGCAATACTATTAAACCAGACAACTATTCTTTTCTGAAAAAGAAAGAAACTATTCCCTGCAACGAAAAACCAATCTAAATACAAACAAACCAACTGCAAAATAGTTACAAAGGTACCAATCACAAGAAAAATACTTTCTAAGTAATTTTCATATTCATTACCTGATGTAGCATGAGGGAGGGAAAATATACTAAAAATGTATGCAAATATACTAAAAAAATATGTGAGCTCCAAGCTGGTAGGCCACTTGTCTCAATCCATGAGCTGTCATTCCACTGACGGAAATTAGAACATTTTGAAGGGGGGAAAGAGTAGAAAAATGGATGTAAGGGGAAGGAGAGGGAAGTCACGAAGCACTATATGAAGCAAGGTTTAACAGTGCAGGACTGTCCCCCGCAGATGTTAATTGTCTTGAGCAAGTATTAAGCATCTCAATTCTCACTATTTCAGGGAATCAAACCCAGAAACTGATTGCTCATTATTAATCCATAGCTCTGTTAGAAGCCTCAAAGCCATGCGAAACCCAAGACTCCTTATTGTGAAGGCATTAATTTGGTAAGTGCCGAAATATATATTGGGGGAGGAGGAAGAAGGATTGAGCAGATCTGTAATTCATTTCTTCTAGGACTAATCTTGACATTTTGTCTCATTGCCTTAGGCTGGGCGCACACCAGATGCAACGAAACTGTTGGAGACAAAACAGTTTGCTCCAAACTAAACAAAAGTGTCTGTGATGAAAAGAAACTGTCTCCAGATGTAGTGATCTGTCTCAACGTATCTCATTCAGAAAGGCAGTGGCTAATAATGTAATTTCCATAAAAATGGCGAATGATGAAGAAGTGATTGCATTGTTCTCATATGACTGATTGTATCTGTAGGAGGAAAATCTATCTGTAGTTACTAGACTCATTCAATCAACGAGGAACATTATGATGTTTTTATAAGAACTTGGTGAGCAGAACCAAACGTTTTTTTCTTTTTTTTTTTTTCACAAGGCTAAGCATAAAGAGTTTGGGTTATTTTACTAGGATTAATAAATGACAAGATAAAAAGACAGAATACAAACTAAAGAATGTGCGTTTCTAGTGCAGGAAGGCAGTTAATTATCCTCAAGTAAACTTAATTCTATTTATTTCTAATAATTATTAATTCTACAACCTTTTGATAATTCATTGTTGTGGTGCTCTTTCAATGTATAATTGTACAACACAGGCCTTGTCTGTAACAAAATTATCAGCTTATCTGCATCTAACTTCATTCTTGCAACCAAATAATGAACAATATGCACACATAATACAAATGAGGGATAATGACATGTGTGCTTCAACTGTACAGTTCGCTGAACTCACACAGGGTGTTAAGCCAGAAGTGGCTGCATCAAAACAAAATTCTAAGGAGCTTCATTGTTTTGTCTCAAACCATTTGAAGCAGTCTAAGACAAATGTCGCACTCTGTGTGTGGCTAGCCTATAAACAGCCTGTGTTAATACCACACTTACGACAGTTTTAGATAAAAATGTTTCACCTTCAACTATTTTGTTGCATCTTGTGTCAGTCCGGCCTTAGGAAAGTCACAGGTAAGGTAAGTTTCTCACATTGACATTAAAATCCATTTTATATCTCCAGTGAGGAAAATAAGAGCAGAGTGTAATAAAGTGATTGCATTACAATATTTCCTGTAACATTTCTACTATTATTGTTATAATAATACAATACTAAACAGACATGTTAAAATGTTTGTTCATGTATAGCAAAATTTACAGGGCAATAAATTTAAAACAAACAAAGAATACGAGCCGAAATTCTGTGGCATAAATGTGTTATAATTAACTCATTATTTCATGAAGACCTTTCTTCTCTTATATTTATTTTTGGTAAAAAAAAATTATCATAACATCACAATTCTTATCTCACCTACTAGGGCTTCATCTCACTTTTAGAGCTTTCTGAACCTGACATAGGACGGATACAAGGTAAGACTTTAGTATTACGAATTTGGCATAACACCAGGCATTACTTCACACAAAACATGATATTCCAAATGCATAAAAATTCATTACCTATACAGGATTCTAACGCAAGAACTTAGCTTTCACCCTGTATCAAAGCTGTTCCCTAACCAGGTCTCTTTTGTAGATATTGTGTATAATAAAATACTTCTGAGGCTCCCTAATGAGTGAACATACTACTGTATTTCGCGTAATGACTTTGGATTTTCAAGCAATTTCTAAGATACTTTGAAACTTCACGAAAAATGCTCGACAGAAAAGTATGTCCATTTTTTTAAATAAGAGGGGGAAATTATGCGGCAAAAATAAAATAAAAAAATACATATATATATTTAAAAAATCTGGGGAAATTGCTCGAGAGGGGGAAATTATAGAAGTAAATACAGTATAATGAATATTATGTAATCACTGATTAGATCACCATCAATAAAATATTGTCAACAATATAAGATAACCCATTTTGTAACATTTACAAAAATATGCGTTGCTAATATGGTTGGAATAACACACAAAATAAAAACAATTTAAAATTCTTATTTCAAAAAGCTTTAGGGGAGGGACGGGTAACTTAGCCTATGAGAAATTCTTTTGTGATTCACTGGAAAACAAAGATAGAAACCTAAAAAGTGAAATAACTTACAAACACTGACATATTTTTTCCCCCTTTTAAATTATTACATGTTGTATCCATTATTTTGCATGCAAAGTTGCACAATACGATAACTATAATCATACATTACTTTCATGTATCAAGATAATATGAAGAATTTTAGCAAAGAGAAATAAAAGTTCGATTATTATTCGATTATCTGTATTTTAAAGAAATCAGTATCTCATTTTCAATTTATTGTTGATTGTTAAATTATACAGTTTTGCTTGTTCTTTCTGAACGAAGTGGCAACAAATGATTCTGATAAATTAATACGAATAAGAAACAAATGAAACAAGTGTAGTTGCTTTACATAATGGTCACATTAATATGTGAATAGGAATCATTAATCTCTATATGGAAAGTAGAGCAATACAATGCAATAAATCCAATAAAACTATAAAACAGGGCTTTGAGAACCTCGTATCAATACAGTATATATTTTTTAACCCAATGTCTGATACTCGACTTTGCAAGAATCCCCATTTATGAGTGACACACTGAAGTTGTAGTTCTTTCCGAACCTGTAGGTGTTGCCCTTGGTGTGTTATGGAAGGAGAAACTACATAACATAATGATGATCATATCAATAATTTAATTAAACATATGTTCAATATGCATACTATAATCACAAAATAAATTGCAGTAACCCTTAAATTATGTTAGGCAAGTGTAAAAATATAAATATGTAAAAATAGGAAATTTCTTAATAAGTTATATTGTTATGATTATACTTGCCTGTGGTAAGTGCGGGAGTCCATTCCTGTTCACCAGTAGCACCCCAAAGCAAAGTTAAACTCTTGTTGGTATGGAAAGTTTTTTCTCCAGACAGCGCACAAGGCAGAGCACCGGGACGACTGGAAATTCTATTTCTGGTATCTTAAACAAAATATTTATGACACTTCACTCCTGAACCAAGAAGAAATAAAATTGCTACTGTTCACACGAGGAATGTAGGCAGACAAGAGATTCTTCTATTCCTTATTCTTTTCTAAAGTGGCTTTGCAAAGCTGCATCCAAAACAACTTACATAAGAATAAGGCCCGGTTTCTTCAACCTTTGTTATAATGCACCTAACATAGCGTTAATTAACTGTAATTGCTGTTAAAATATTGCGTTTCTTCGACTTTACATTTCACATTTTAACATTCTGTTTGTTAACTCTCTGTTAGGACCAGAGATTCTAGAGTTTAACCGTAACCTATAACCAAGTATAGGCTCACTTCTGTTTTCTGAACTCTGACAATTGCGATTCTCGCTTGTTTCCGTTGTTTGAGTCAGAGAGAATAGAAGTCTTTCTATTCTCTCAGGTTTGATTTCTGCTTCTTTCCTCGTCTGTATCACAATAGCATGGAGCGGCTTATTGGTGTTGCTGTTCTGAAATGGAAAATACTGGAACAAAAATAAATCTTGGGACTAATTTCTCTTCTTTTGAAAGAAACCTTCTGCTGGAAATTATTTCCCAGTATAAACCAATTAATGAGAATAAACAAACGGATCTAAGTTGAAAGCGAAAAGTGAGGCTTGGCAGAAAATAGCCTATACCTTTGTATGAACTTCTAGTCTGTCAAATCACAGAAATCATCCCCTCTGTTTATGTATTCATGGATATCATTTTCTAAATAATCCAGATATATAAGTTCAGCATCTAATGCACCAGCCATATTGGATACTTCTATGCTAACAGAGAGTTAAATTAACATAGGTTTTAACAGCCTGTTAGTACTAACAGTAGTTGAAGAAATGCTTCAACTGTTAAGTTTACAGTTAAAATGGAATAACACACAGTTATAATTTAACAAAGGTTGAAGAAACCGGGCCTAACAGTTTCAACACACATTGCATACTGAAAATTATCAAAAGTACCATTCTAACTGGAAGAAACCTTTGTAAACAATTGATTTAGGAATGCAGCAGCTAGGACTCGAATTTTCTTTATGATTAAGAACCCACAAAATTCGCAATTGTATTTAGCATTTTTAATCCAAGAATTATGGTTTATTTAATGACGCTCGCAACTGCAGATGTTATATCAGTGTTGCCGGTGTGCTGAAATTTTGTCCCACAGAGTTCTTTTACATGCCAGTAAATCTACTGACATGAGGCTGTCGCATTTAAACACATTTAAATGCCATCGCCCTGGGCCAGGATCGAACCCACAACCTTGAGCACAGATGGCCAGCACTATACCGACTGCACTACTCAGGCCGATTCCAGAGAGTATATACAGTATATACATTAGGGCATAGCCATTGAAGATTAACAAACAGGATAGTTTTCATCATTATCATCATCATTACTTTAGGGAATAGCCATTGAAGATTGACAAACAGGATAGTTTTCATCATTATCATCATCATCATCATCATCATCATCATCATTATTTTCATTATTTAGTCTGGAGCACTTACTGTCCTGGAAAGTAATCTGAGAGACAGATCGTGGTAGCGATCCAGAAGGTGCAGTATTTTCGTTTCCTGGGGATGTACTGAATGTGGATCCACCCTCATACATTTGTTGCTCTGGATTGGACACTGCTGGCACAGCTTGGTAGTGGTGTTGCTGTATTAGTACGCCTGTTGGTCCTGAAAAGGAAATTACTCCCATTTGTAACATTTTTAAGTTATAGAAGTTCACCATGAACCCCATGATGTAAGATGCCATTATAGTTACTAGCGTACTAAGATGATAATGAGCTGGACTCGAGATCTGAAGATAGTCACTAAGCTGATTTTAAATATATCTTCATTTTGGTTGTTTATTTCAGTTCGCTGTTTTATACAGCAATAATGATTAATACGAGGGGGATCCAGGAAATAACGACCGTTCGCGCATACCTGCCACGTAGCTGACTCCCCTTCCTTGTTTGAAGGTCAATTGGCTTCCTTAACATGTGTTCTCATAATGTTGTGAGTACTGGTTGCAACAAGTCGCCATTGTGCATTTTGTGTTACTTCAAAATGAACGACGTGATTGATAATCCCGCCAACTGTGAGGTGAGGAGTGTGATTCGATTTTTGAATGCCCAACATTTGAAACCTGCAGAAATTTACCGGCAATTGAGAGAAGTGTATGGTGATATTGTAATGAATGAAAGAAATGTGAGAAAATGGTGCGAAATGTTCAACAATGGGCGAACAAATGTCCATGATGAAACTCGACCCGGACGCCCATCACTCATCACAGAAGACCTGAAGACTAAAGTGAACGACAGAATCTTGCAAGACAGGCGCACATCACTCGACGAATTGCATATTGCCTTTCCTGACATTTCCCGTTCTTTGCTTGGTGAAAATGTGTCGCAACATCTTGGCTACCACAAAATCTGTGCCCGCCTGCACACTGATGCTTCAACTCGAGAATTACTGGATCAATTTGGTTGGGAAATCTTTGATCATCCGCCCTATAGTCCAGACCTTGCTCCTAGCGATTTTCACCTTTTCACTAAGCTGAAAGATTTTCTGGGTGGTACGCGTTTTGGAAATGATGAAGAGTTGAAGAAGACAGTGAACACCTGGCTTAATGAACTGGCGGCAGAGGAGTATAACACGGGAATTCTAAAGCTAGTGAACAGATACGACAAATGTTTAAATGTAGGTGGTGATTATGTAGAGAAGTAAATGAAGCTTCAGTTATGTAACAGACTTTGTTTTTTCAAATAAATATTTTTTGTTTAATTATTACAACAAAACGGTCGTTATTTCCTGGATCCCCCTCGTATAATTCATATGTCTTATTCCTGAATGTATAACTCAAAGATAATAAAAGCCAACAAAATATTTCCAATATTTTGGGAGAAATCACTGCCTGCAGACAGCTGACATGCCAAAAATGTATATTCCATAAAAATCTCGAAATCAATCTCTTCACAACATCTCTATGCATTACCTACTCCATTTTTAATTTTTAAAATTAATTTTATTAGGATATTATAAATATATTTAAAGAATAAAAATGCATACAGTAGAATCTCTCTTCACCAGTACCAAAGGAATGAGCTTTGTTCCGGATACGAGATTTTACCGGATAATTGAATAAATATTTTTAAAAATACCTTTTCGTATTTTATGATGCAGACTGTTGAAACTGCAGCCATGTGAAGCTTATTTCTCAATCACTTGAGCACAATTAAATAACATAAAAAATGTGAATTTTCTTCATTAAAATACATCATACAACACAAATAATGTACTAATTTTAGGTTTGAACATTCACTGGACATGAAAGTTCGTGCGAACTTACTAATGTGGCAACACTGGCAGCCCAGGCTGTAGTAACGTGGCAGATTTAAACTTTTTTTTTCCCAGCCAAAAATGTCGTTGTTTTGGTATTGTTAATTGAGTGCCAGTTACGAGGGATTTTACTGTATCTTTTTTTACAATAACAATTACCTAAGCCATACATGAAAAAAAAAATAGATGACATACAACAATTATTACTACCTTTAGGAAAGATATGAGTCCACCGTCGTCTGTTGGATGTAAGTTTGATGGTGACATGAGAGGGATCAAAAGGATTGATGAGTGCCCTTCCTGGCCGTAGAACATTTGTCTGAGACTGCAAGGGGTTACTTGGAGATCCAGCACTTCCAACAACAGGGCGGTATGGAGGGGATGTTTCTGTTTCCACAGCTTCGTTTTGGATGGCAAATGCCCTGTGCTTCACAGCTGTAAACAAAGGATAAATTCAATTTGTTCAAATTAAGATGCATTACACTGTCTTGGATTTTTTAAATACAAATTTTTTAAATATGTTTTGAACCTATCCAAGAAAGTCTAAAAAATGTACGTGAAACACTTATTTTACTTACTTACAAATGACTTTTAGAGAATCCGGAGGTTCATTGCAGCCATCGGTCCCTATCCTGAGCAAGATTAATCTAGTCCCTAGCATCATATCCCACCACCCTCAAATTCATTTTAATATTATCCTCCCATCTACGTCTCGGTCTCCCCAAAGGTCTTTTTCCCTCTGGCCTCCCAACTAACACTCTATATGCATTTCTGGATTTGCCCACACGTGCTACATGCCCTGCCCATCCCAAACGTCTGGATTTAATGTTCCTAATTATGTCAGGTGAAGAATACAATGCATGCAGTTCTGCATTGTGTAATATTCTCCATTCTCCCGTAACTTCATCCCTCTCAGCCCCAAATATTTTCCTAAGAACCTTATTCTCAAACACTCTTAACCTCTGTTTCTCTCTCACTTGTTTATCACAAGCAAAAGAGTTCCGACATCTGCAGCCAGCAATCTACTGAAGACATTTACCTTCTAGTCATTGCTGTATCTACAGTAATTAATATGGTATTTACGTTTATACCGAATAGTACATAATTATTTTATCTGATCGCACAGTCCAGACAAAAACAGTAAAATTAACACAAAAAATTATAGGTACGAGATGTACAGTATATGTTAACCTGATCACAAAGACAAAAATGACACAATAAGGGATATAGCAACTCCTTCAGATAGAGATGGAACACAAGTTAGATTTTTAGAAGGATGATTTGTCTACGAAATTTCTAAATTTAATATTCCTAATACATTAATATCTATTGCATTTTATTTATATTCAAGATTTAGATTATGGTTGGGACAAGCCTACACATGCTGAGGCCACTACCATGAGTCTACTATGCATTCAAATTTTCACATTGGCGAGAAATAGCTGGCAAATTTTTAATGGGGCTATCATGAATAGGGCTTATTTTCATGCTGTTAATATATGACATGCAGCCATCACCGCCACCACCACCATCACATTTATAAGATGCATAATAGGAAGAGCAAGGACCCATCCTGGGTTCAGTCTTCAAAAAACCAAGCCAAGAGAGCAGAATTCAATCCTCGACAGATAGTGTAACATTTGTGAAGGACAAAGAAGAGCATATAAGAAATGTTTCCTCCAAGAATTTCATTTCAGAATTGCTGCATTATTGCCATACAGTCTCATTCTATCTGAACTCTCCCCATTTGTTTGCAAAAGACGTTGCTTAAGGAGGTACATTACAGAAAAGAAATTTGTCTCTGAACACAATTGTCTTGCACAATATTTACATAACCGGGAATTTTAATTTCTCCAAATTTTATGTTGCATAATGAACCAGAAGAAATTAATGCAGAACATATGAGTACTTGTGAAACTCTAGCACCTAGCGAGGAAATCATAAAAACATACTGTTACAGATCACAGCAATGGAAACTGGAAGTAAAACTGTAATTACAACCACAATATTTCATGTAGGACGAGTAGAACCAGCAGGTTAGCCCTCATTGCCTGCTTAAAAGAACTTTAAAGGCTGGTTCACAATAAACCGGAAACGAGAATCGGAACGAAAACGAAAACGGTAAAATTGTTAAAATGTGTACATTTAAATGTGAGCATTCATAATTAACGAAAAGCTTACCGGAGCCCCGGATCAGAAATGAAGAGTTGGCCAAGTTTCAACTTTGGCATTCACGTTTCCGATCACAGCCCACTTGATTCATTCTATTGCCATCTAAAAGCTATTTTGTCGCCATATATTTTGTAGCAAGAAGACCGTGACATAACCTATGCATCATTTTGTTCTGTGCTGTGCATCATGGAGCAAGTTTTATTTGATGAGATTCTAATATTGAGTGTTGAGGAAAATCCTCACGTTTACGATAAGCGGTGCGCCTCGTATAAAGATGAGAAAATGAAGGAGAATACGTGGCTTTCAATAGCTGCATCTTTGAACACCGATCGTAAGTGAATGAGATTTTATTAGTGTATTGGTTATATTACACACTACATATTCATGCTTCAATTCGATAACTACTGTTGTGTTCATTTTTGTTCTATTACAAATGTTTCTTCTCTAATTATTTTACGTTATGGTAGACTTAAAATAGGTTGTGATAATAAATATGCATGGGCATATTTATAGTACCGTACCTAATGAAATGTTTCAGTTGAAATTTCGAAGTTGGTTAACCTGTGTTTATGTTGGCTGCCTTGTACTCATGAGAGAACGCCATTGGTCATACATATACACAAATAACATCAGAATGCGTAATATCGACTTTACATATCGTTATTGACATGCATATCGATATGCATAGTCGTCTAAGTTCTCGGTTTATTGTGACTCAAAAATTTTCATATTCACATTCTCTGCTTCTCGTTTTCACTCTGGTTCTCGTTCTCGGTTTATTGTGAATCGGCCTTAAGTTTCCAATATTTCTCTCTTTCTCTTTTTCTTAATTTCTCAAACTTTTTTCGTTACAAAATTGATATTGAGCTCCATCATAACTAGGATGTGTCACTAAAACTGAGACAAAAAAAAAATGGACAAATTTCATGAAGTTATTGTATGTAACAACCAAAACGAACTATAACTACATCCAAATATAACTACGAGAACATCTACACAATTACAACTATACCTAAAACTAAAACGCAACTAGAACTATTAAAATTATAAGTACGACAACACATAGGACAACCATACTCTAGGATTACAACTACATTAACAGCTGCGTGGATTAGAACTACACTTGAATCTGCAATTAAACTCAAAACTAAAATCACCCCTACAACTAAAGCTACAAATTATAAAAAATAATAATAATAAAAAATAAATTAAATCAATATCAAAGGAAGGCTTAAGTAATAAAATTACATTCGTTGTTGTTGAGTCCAATTGAGACAGACTGTTGAGGTGACATCTCAGTGGAACGATGCTGAGGAATTGAAATGGCTGCTGATCGAGGAGCAGAAGTACCAGATGGAGAGCTAACATCGCTCAGTGAATGGTGGATATCTGGATCAGACATCTTTCTCTTGAGGAACTTTTGCCCACTCCCATTTTGTGATTCCAATACTGCAACACTAGTTTTCTTTTGTCGACTGTTCATACGTTGCAAGCTGCGTGAAAACCTGCAATTAAAAGTCATAATCAAAGATTTCAAATTAAAACATTTCCAAATTAATACAGAATGATACAGATTAAATATTGTGACACCAGTCTGGAATGTTCTGGTTGCATCAGGAGTTGCATGCGCACCTAGCAAGGAGGTGCGAGGAAACGCGAACCCCTGATGCTAGCCGTGGTACAGAACGAGGGGGGGAAAAGCTACTGTGACTGGGCGGAAGTACGGAAGAATCTAGAAGCGGATTTCTCTCGAAGGTTCCAAAAAGCCATGCAAATCGAAGATTCCAGAATATGTGGTGCAGTAATAAAAGCACAAGTTTCCGACAGACACGTCAGTCAGTCTTCGGAAGTGAGAACCGAGTCTTGAGCAGCGGGCGAGTTCGACGTGCAGTGGACTGCATCTGGGAAACCTGAGTTCGACGCACAGTGGACCGCAGCTGGAGGGACCTGAGTTCGACGTGCAGTGGATTGCAGCCAAGAGACTTGGGTTCGACATGCAGTGGACCGCATCTGGGGGACCTGAGTTCGAGTGCAGTGAACCGCATCTGGGAGACCTGAGTTCGACGTGCAATGAACCGCCGCCGGGAGACCCAGGTTCGACGTGCAGTGAACTTGAGTGAGTGAGTCCGTAACTGTGACAGTGTCCACCAGGCGAGTGAGACGCAGTTCGGGATACCCGAGTTCTACATGCAGTGAACTTGAATGGTTAGCTAGAAGAACTAGCCAAGGCAAGTGAACTGTGAACTGACAGTTTTGTTCTGCACATAGTACATTGTGAACATTAATTAAAAATAAGTCACATTGTTATCGGGTGTGTAGTGGTTAAAGTAAATTAAAAGTTATAATATGATATGATGGGCGATTTTATATATTTATAAAGAAACAGTGTTACTCCCTCTGGTATTTATACTACATCATGAATAAATAACTATACAAGGTAAACATGTTGTTCTAATGGTTATATCAAAGTTATCAATCTTCTTATTTCTAAATAGCATTCATAAAAACTTGCATAAGATGTCTCAAGCCAAGAATTCTCTATCACTGTATGCAAGACACCTGGAGGTTCATATGAATGAATAAATCAGTAACGAAACTCATCTTCTTGCAGAGAAAGACTCATAATAGAACCAATAAAGTAAATAATTAAAAATAGATATAGGACATACACACCCAAAACTATAATTATAAACGAAAGAAATTATTCCTCAAACATCCTGAAAAACTGTAGTAACAAGGTTCAGGGCAACTACAAAACATGACCTCCTGGCAAAACACCTAAACAAAATAGAATCTATATCAACCCAACTATCTTCTGTGTGACAAAGAAGGGGAAATGACATAAGTTCATCTTAAAACTTGTGAAGCTCTAACTGCAAAATTCATAACAAAGAGATATTGGACAGTAAAAGTCCTAATGGATTCAATGCCAAATGCCAATCATTAGAAAATAACAACAATGACAACAGCATAATGCATTCACAACAATATAGCAAATCACATTTATCGTAATTTGACCAGTATACAATTTTCTGTAAGAAAGCGTCCATACTTCACTACCATAATTATCTCATACAGAGATGTGATTGCTAGTAACAACAAACACTATGTACTCTACCAATCATCTGCTTCCATCGTGGAGTAACACAAAATAGCTTCGTTCACTTGAGGTACCCAGATAATAAACACAAAGGAAACCTTTTACATGAGTGTGCACAAAGAAGACTCTGTAACAGCTCTTTACGTTATCCATGCATTATACAATGATATTAAATAACAGTTCACAAAAAAATAATAAAAACTTCTTACCTTGTTGTATGAACAGGAGGCAACTGGAAAACTTGTGCATCATACGCATCATAATCAAACAGTGAGTTTGGCATGCATTCATCTTCTTGAATTAATTTCGATTTGGATGCTTGCATCAGACTACCATTACAAGCAGGAGAAGGTTTCGTTCGCCTTGGAGGTAATTTTATTCTTGGAATAAAAGTGGAATATGCCACTTTCTTGTTTGTAGAATAAAAACTGCAAAAAATGAAGTACCTCAAATTAAACACAGCCCCAAAAATAGATAATGTAATATACAAATATATTGGTGAGAAGAAATAATATTTATAGAAGTTTGCCTCGACCAATGTCTCATTCTGTGGACCTGGGAATAACAGTGGTCTAATTTTTTTTCTTACTGTTAACTCTAATTTTTATACAAAGTTCATACTCAGCAGGAAACATGAAGAAACTTTTCTGTATTCTACAATGTTATTTTGTTACAGCAGGTACCTTTGCTGAAGATGAAATTGGTTTCAAGTATTCCATGCAATTGCATACATAACATTATGAAACTACAACCATTCTTTCAATGTTATGCTAATGAAGTACATGTTAAATTTTGACAATGATATACTATAACTAGCCTGTCATTTAATGAATATTTTAAGAAATTAAACAATAACTGTCTATATATAGCAATACCACTGTCTTCTGCGCACAACAGTGGTCTACTTGCAAATGAAAACAGCATTTTCTTAGATAATTCTCTCAATAACCGTTTAAGGTTTAAACTACAGTAAATAAATTAAACTTTGTCAATTCAATTAAAACAAACAAAAACAAAAGAAGTATTTTAAATTGTTCTTCCAAATATCTGAAGATTGCTTCATGTTTTATTCATGCTTTTTGTAAATGATTTGATTATCATCATTGGTTTTGTTTTTGTAATAAAATGTTACAGTAACAAGCATTTAAATGATTCCAATATAGTTATTTCAATAAATATCGCAGTTTCTTGGAACGAATTATTTATGATAATGGAAGCTCTACAACATTTACCTTAAATTAATCCAATGAGGCATACTGTAGTCGTCAGCTGCACTGAAGGATGTATCTTTGTTATGAAACTATAAAAAAGACACACGAAAATAAAAATATTATACATCTTGAATTGTTAACAATATTAATAAGCCAATTAAAACTTGGACATTGAATGTCTGCAATGAAGACCAAAGTTCAAATCTCAGTGAATGGAAATTACACTTTAACATACATGGTGTCATAATTTCATCATTCCTTCATAATTCACTATCATTCTTATCACCAAACTAAATTCAGCATGTTTTGCTATTAGATCTATGAAAGAGATAGTAAATATCAATACCTTAAAAAATACACTTTGCATACTTCCACTCTCTAATGAATTTTTGAATAATATTCTGAGGAAATTCCACAGATAGTAACAGTATATTCCTACTACAAAAAAGAGCAATTAGAGTAATAGTAGGTGCCAAATCTAGGGAATCGTGTAGGACCACTTAAAAAAAGAACTACAAATAAGTATTGTATATTGTCAGTATATTTTTTCATTTATAGACTTTCTCGTATGCAATCGTGAAAAACTTCGTAACTAATTCAACAATTCATAATATAAATATGCGTGAAAAAAAGACTTTCATACTCCATCGGCAAGTCTATCGTGCTATCAAAAGGAGTGTGTTATATGGCAGTAAACATTTTAATAGTCTTCCTATGGATATAAAAAATCAAACTCAAAGCATAAGATTATTTAGAGTCAAATTAAAGAAGTACCTAATTTCTCATGCCTTCTATTCTGTAAATGAGTTTATGTCATTCATCAGTATGAATATTTCTGTCTTGTATTAAATTAATACTAAACCTTTGTGTAGTACTAGTAGACTATATTGTAAAACCATAGTATAGTCAGAGAGTGTGGGTTGGGAATGCACCTAGCTTGAGGGTTAGTGCAACAGATCTTGAAAGGTTGCTGTGTTGGGTTATAGTGTTCCCCTACCAAAATTCAGTTCAAGGTACACATGCACACATGTACACAGAGCTATCACAAAGAACAGAGATTAAAATATGCTAAGTGTACGGAAAAGAAATAAATTTTATATACGAATATAGGAGGAAATAAATATATTACTCAATTACACTTTTATAATTCGTATTAATGAAAAAAAAACTGGCATGTTTTTATTACTGATTTCAATGAAAAGTTAGCCTATATGCTTGCAATGTTTCACATTCAAGGAGATACAGGTGAAATGACGAAATAACTAAAACACGAGGCCTGTCTAAAAAGTATCCGACCTTTAGCCAGAAAAAATATTTCAAATACCTGACGGGGTTGGGACCCTAATCCCCTTCAAAGTAGGCCCCTTGTGCTTGCACACACTTAGCCTACCGATCCTTCCACTGCCGGAAACACCTCTGGAAGTCTTCTTTTGGAATGGTGTTCAGCTCAGTCATCACGTTCCGCATTATCTCTTCTCTACTCTCAAAACAGGATCCTTTCAGTGGTGTCTTCAATTTTGGAAACAACCAGAAGTCGCAAGGACCCAGGTCTGGAGAGTAGGGAGGTTGGCGAACGGTTGTAATTCCATGTTTGGCCAAGAAAGTGTTGATCAATTGGGATGAATGTGCGGGGGCATTGTCGTGATGCAAGTGCCAGTTGTTCGCCGTCCACATGTCTGGTCTTTTGCGCCGAACTGCATCACGGAGTCGCCGGAGAACATCGTGATAGTACTCCTTTGTCACCGTTTGTCCTTCTGGTGCGTATTCGTGATGCACAATTCCATGGACATCAAAGAAAACAGTCACCATCACCTTGATTTTGCTTCGCACCTGCTGCGCTTTCTTCGGCCTTGGAGACTCGGGATGCTTCCATTGCGACGACTGTCTTTTTGTTTCTGGGTCATACCCGTACACCCATGACTCATCTCCAGTTATCACAGTGTTCAGAAACCCAGGATCAGTGTTGGCGGTGTCCAGAAGGTCCTGTGCAACGTCACAACGGAGGTCTTTTTGTTCCGGAGACAACAACTTGGGCACGAATTTCGCAGCCACTCGGTTCATGTTCAAATCATCACGCAAAATTGCATGTGCAGAATCTTTACTCACTCCAACCTCTTCGGTAATCTCCCGCACGATCATACAATGATCTGCCATCACCAAATTTCGCACCCTCTCAACAATAGCTGCACTCCGAGCAGTTTGGGGCCTGCCACAACGCTGCTCACTCTCCGCTGATGTGCGGCCATCTTTGAATTGGTTGAACCACTCCTTAATTTGTGTTACACCCATCGCATCTTCCCCAAACACCTGCTGAATCTTACGAATTGTTTGACTTTGAGAATCACCAAGCTTTTGACAAAATTTGATGCAGTATCTTTGCTCAATTCGTTCAGTCATCTTGCGAGAAAACTAAATCCGACAAACACTTAGAACAGCACCTTACTTGGCGACCACCAGCCAGTGACTGGCACAAGCGAATGTGAGGAAAAAATTCAAGCATGCGCATTACGGTTCCTCCTTCCACCGTGCACAGTGGCACTGCCTTAGAATCACTACTTTGCGCGGGAAAATTTAATGTCGGATACTTTTTAGACAGGCCTCATAAACTCGTGCGGTCAGTCACAAGACAAATCTCAGCCTCCCATAAGAATATTCTAAGTTACCACTAATTCTCGGCATTTTAAGGCAAATAAAAAAATTCCCGTTCAGTCTGTGCATTTGTCACCACCTACTGTACACATTACCTTTAGAAGAGGCACAGCATGCAGAGGTTGCTCCCCAACACACACAAGGTCACTGCCCACGCCATTGTCAATAATGCGTTGCTTGGTAACGTTAGTCAGCTCACGATCCACTTCAAACACTCCAACTCCAGGAGTTATGACCACTGACAACTGACCAGTGCGATCAAAACTGCGGTCCAGATAGTGCTTCTCAAATACTGCAAATGCAAAGGCATTACATTACAACACAATTTTCACAATTCGTATACATAAGATTTTGTTTTTGCAAAATACTACTTAAAAAAAATTATAAACAAACCAACCACAATTTTATTACTTCCAAGTTTTTATGATTCATAACCATTTTCATTTTAGACAAATATAGGTCAAAAAGAAAGTGCATAAATGATATAAATATTTTATTTTTGAAAAGAGAATTGCTTATGTTTTGAGAAAGTTTTTTGTTTAAAAATTTATTTTGGAAAACAGTGTTGACCTGTTTCTAATGCATAACGAAAAAATAATGAAAATATGCATAAACAACATAACAATTAAAACAATTACAGTAGAACCCTGATTATCCGTCACCCTATTAACCAATTGGTGGATTATCCGCCTGTCTTTCTGCAGAAATATATAAAGTATTGTACATTGTATTAGCACGTTATTTTTTCTAGAGAGTGTTATTACAAGCCTTTTCCCTTGCACAGTATAGACTATTCGAATTGTGGTACTGTATAACTTCTGTATAAAATGTCTTCTGCGGGTATCAAAAGAAATCTTGTTGTGCTACGTATCGGGGGAAAAAGTGTAAATAATTGGGTGGTTTGGAAAAGAGAAACTACAGTTCATCTAGCAACAGAATACGAGACTGGAATGTATAAAGTATGTAAATCTACAACACGAGACCTTCACTATTCATATCTTTCCACAGGCAGCCATACAAGGAGTTTTCTTGCCCTTCAAAACCCGTCGTTGACAACGAGACTTAAATTAGTGAACTTGTGACCCACTACCTAATGTGTTAAATATAAGGCCATAGAGGAATTTATCAAAGTGTATTATTCACTATACAGTATTTATGAAAATATTTCACGGTACGGATTATCCGATTTTTTCGATTAACCGTTCAATCCACTCCCTTCATTACCACGGATAATAGAGGTTCTACTGTATACAAATGTTACGTTGAGAATTAATCATTTTTAGCATTTACACAAAATATTCCCTGCCACTCAAAATCAGTACAAACTAAGTATTATTTGCCAACATTAATCATTCTTCCTTTAGTTTTCATTTGATAAACGATATACAAAGATAAAAATCGAAAAGCAAGTGTTTTAAAAATTTCAGTTTCAAAACTAAATTTGTATAATACAAGCTACTGTATTTTGTTTTTCAAATTTTTTATTGATGCCATAGTAAACTGTGTTTAATCCACTGCAGGGAACTGATAAATATTGTGACGAACACTTTCTGGACAGATAGTAACACAATGTTTAACATTAGTCTTTCTCCAGTGCTTAACTTGAATAAATGATAGCTCATTCCTGAAGCTTGCAATCTTTTCTGCTCCAAAATACAGGAATAATTACTGCACTAAGATCAAAACCAACCGTTGAGAGACATATTCAACACTTCCAGAAAGTTCCCTTGTGCTGCAGTAGAGTTAACAGCTTTGGGGATCTGCACACCAGGTCTTTTGTGATACTCAAGCACAATCTTCTGATAATCTGTGAACAGTCTTCTTAGTTGTACCAGTGTGTTCGTCCAGTCATCATACCTCTCATTCTGAACTGCCACCCTGGGATAAATGCAAATACAAAGAATAATTTATAATAATAATAATAATAATAATAATAATAATAATAATAATAATAATAATAATAATAATAATAATAATAATAATAATAATAATAATAATAATAATAATAATAACGATTTATTTCAGCTGGCAGAGTTAAGGCCGTAAGGCCTTCTCTTCCACTCAACCAGCAAAAAGTGTATATACATATGCATGAACTTACAAAGAATTCAACAATTTGATTTAGATGAGAGTTACATGTATACAAGAGTTATTTACGAATTAAACAACAAAATACTATGAACTATTAATTAAACACTGAAATAAACTGTGTAGCAGAATTAAACTAAAATACATAGAATGTTAATATATTTCAAATAATATTAGATAATAGAAAGAGATTATTATGAGACAATTTTGAAAATACAGCACAATCAGGATGATGTCTAAAGAAAAAAGTAACAATGTAGTCAGTGATAGTTTAAATCAGTATGATTGGAGTGAAATGCTAATAAGGTTATCTTTTAAGCTGTTCTTAAAGGTGTTTGATGTCTTGCAGCCCCTAATACTTTGTGACAAGGAATTCCATTGATGCGAGGTGGATACTGTAAAAGATGATGAATAACAAGATGTTCTATGAAGAGGTATACTTAGCGTGCCACAGATAAGTGATCTGGTATTTACATCGTGGTTAGAGTATAGATAAGAGAAACGAGACGAAAGGTAATTTGGTGTTGAGGTGTGCAAATTCGAAAGAGTAAAGACAAAGAGTGTAAAGTTCTGCATTCTTTAAGTCGGAGCCACAAGAGACTTGCGAAGGACGGTGATATGTGATCATATCGTCGGATTTTGCACATGTATCTGACACACATATTATGAGCTCGCTGTAACTTGACTGACAGTTCAGAACTTAGGTCACTTAACAAAACGTCACAATAATCGAAGTGCGGCATTACTAGGGTTTGTACTAGGGTAAGTTTTAGTTGCTGGGGCAAGAAGTTTCTCAAGCGACTCATGTGCATGCAAATTACGGCACTAGTATTCTTACCAAAAAAGAATCTCTTTATTTCACATTCTCCTACATCAAAAACACAATCACACTGCTTTATCCACAAACTTTAATATTAAGAGTGTTTTGGAAAGGTGTGTGTGTGAACATGTGCGTGCGTGAGAGAGAGGGAGAAAGGGAAAGGGAGAGAGAAAGTGATGAAAGTGTACATGGAAAGATTGTGCAAGGAAGCGTGTATGTGTGTGTGTGTGTGTGTGTGTATGTGCGTGTGCGTGTGTGTGTGTGTGTGTGTGTGAGAGAGAGAGAGAGGAGGGGAGAGAGTGAGGATAGAATGGGCAGAAGGGGAGAGGGAGACAGAGACAGAGAGAGATACATGGTGCCAACATCTTCTATTTCGATGGGCAGAACTTAATCAAGGTGAACAATTGAACAATCCTCCTTTGTTTGTGCTCCACGTGCTCAACACCATCGAAATTGTTATAAGAGTAAATTATTACCAGCTGAGGTAAATGTTTCCAATTTTAAATACAGGACTACTACAAAGGCTTTACCCGATTCCATAGCCTTGTATTATGAAAAGTATGAGACATACATTATTGAAAGTTATACCAATAAAAAGAGAAACTCATCAAGTTTTTGGTCCATCAACTGCTACAAGTGCTCGATGTGACCTCCTCACGTCACGCGACAAACATCCACTCGGTAGTCTAAATCCTGCTGGAGCATATCACGATCAACTCTAGCCACTGCCGCACGGATCCGGTTATTAAGTTCTTCAAGATTAACTGGCAAAGGAGGTACATACACTTGATCTTTGACAAACCCCCATAGAAAAAAATCACAGGGAATCAGATCTGGCGACCGAGGAGGCCAACGGAGAACACACTGATCATTGTTAGAAGCCCGTTGATGTGGTTGATGCCTCAGTTACATGAAGATAAACCAGGGTTTTTATTTCAACAAGATGGGGCTCCACCACATTTCCATCTGGAAGTGCGTGAGTATCTTAATGAGCATCTACCACAATGTTGGTGTGGACGGGCTTCTAACAACAATCAGTGTGTTCTCAGTTGGCCTCCTCGGTCGCCAGATCTGACTCCCTGTAATTTTTTTCTATGGGGGTTTGTCAAAGATCAAGTGTATGTACCTCCTTTGCCAGTTAATCTTGAAGAACTTAATAACATAATTTATCTAATATAATTAGTATATTTGACTTCCAATCAAAAAGTTTGTATAAACAACTGTGGATATGATATGATTTGTATGTCATAAGTTGCCGAGTCCTGCACTAGACCACCACTGGGGGTAACACTGTACACAGACTAGTATATTGTTATTAGACATGTTCTGAAGGTGACATAATTCTTAACATAGTACTGACTTAATTTTACATGCACTAATGTAAAATTACCTGTAGAAGTCTTCATAAAAACGACCTTTATAATCTTGTTGTAAACATTCCCGCATGTAGCCTGGGAACTCTTCCAAATTACTTGCTTTATAAAATGTACGCGAAAATAATACAATTGTCACTTCAGGATTGCTTCCGTTTTTCTGTAAAAATACAAAAACTGAAGAAGTGTGAAACCTTTCATGCCTATGAATTAAGATCTATGAAATAAATAGTTACACAGTCAAATAGTATATATTTGATTACATTTCTTATTCTGAAAAGGTCACTAACCTTCCATTTTTGGAATAAATCAGCAAGAAAACCATTAACAGCTTTTTCGAAATACAAATCTCCATGGATATCAAAATCCCACATTTCAGAACTCATCTGAATAAAAAGGTACACCATGCTGGTAGACGATCGGAATACCACCTAATGACAACAGGAAAAGAAAAGTATACAACAACATAAATCATTACAAGCTTAAATACATTAGTATGATAGTGTAGTGAAACTGTATGGGAGAAAAAATTAATTAATTTGTTGAACTAATAAACACAATTTTGCACAATAAAATAAATTAGAGTTCCATATAGGCTAAATAAATTAAATAAGTTTACAATGAGTTTCACTACTGTTTATGTACTACCAAAAGCTTTTCCTTTTCCAGACAAAGGGAATTACATATCAGGATTGGCAGAATGGAAAAATAAATTCTATAGACGAAAAATTAATGCAAAACAAAACAAATTAAAAGTAAGAAAAACAGACACACGCAGGTGTGTAGAAGCCTACACCAAGAATTATCTTAATTTTCAAAAGCAAAAATAAATATTTTGTAGTTACAGTAACAAATATAAATGACACTCGGGAGGAAATTAAACATAGAATAAATATGGGAAATGCGTGTTCTTATTCGGTTGAGAAGCTCTTATCATCCAGTCTGCTGTCCAAAAATCTGAAAGTTAGAATTTATAAAACAGTTATATTACCGGTTCTTCTGTATGGTTGTGAAACTTGGACTCTCACTCTGAGAGAGGAACATAGGTTAAGGGTGTTTGAGAATAAGGTGCTTAGGAAAATATTTGGGGCTAAGCGGGATGAAGTTACAGGAGAATGGAGAAAGTTACACAACACAGAACTGTACGCATTGTATTCTTCACCTAACATAATTAGGAACTTAAAATCCAGACGTTTGAGATGGGCAGGGCATGTAGCACGTATGGGCGAATCCAGAAATGCATATAGAGTGTTAGTTGGGAGACCGGAGGGAAAAAGACCTTTAGGGAGGCCGAGACGTAGATGGGAGGATAATATTAAAATGGAATTGAGGGAGGTGGGGTGTGATGATAGAGACTGGATTAATCTTGCACAGGATAGGGACCGATGGCGGGCTTATGTGAGGGCGGCAATGAACCTTCAGGTTCCTTAAAAGCCATTTGTAAGTAAGTAAGTAAGTTACAGTCTGAAAACAACTTTACTTATATCTAAATTCTTCAGCTTTTATTGTTATGTACATGGTATAGCAGCAATTAGCAGTAAATGAAAAATTAACACAGATAGAATAAGTTGAGAAATTATGCTCTCACTGTTTTGCACTATGAGCAATAAACTTAAATAATTTGTATCACTGCATATGACCTATTTTTGTGTATATTATATTCTATAATAAAATATCCATTTTAAATATTTGTAACTTATTTATAGCATTAACGTTCATTGAAAGCTTTTCTTTCTTTCTCATTTCTATAACACACACATAAGTTCACTCAATTTCTGAAGTAAAATGGGTCTTACATTCGAGTAAATATGTTATTTGTTACACTGTAGACAGAATACACTTTAAAAGGCGTAATTTTTAATAGCTTTAAAATTACATCCGTAAAAATATAATGTGACCATTTATTTTATAGTAAATATTTTGTATATAAAAACAATACATTTCTGAAACCAATTATTTTAATTTATGTGTAAAGTTTTAATAATATAAGATTTAAATTTAAAACAAACACAGCCGAGTAGGTTATTAAGAATTTGATCACATATGAAGACCCTATCTTATAGATTATAATTATCACTGCCCTACAATATCGGCCATTCCCTCAAGTATATCCAGTGCTTTTTTCTAGAAAAAAGTTTACCAGAACTCAATCACTCGATCACATTATACAACAAAAACGTAGGTTTAAAAATATTAGGCCTACATACCTTATATTACAATAAGTTCCGAATGAAGCTCATCGATTTAAAGCATAACGGAAATTTTGCGATTTCGAGCTATAGTTTCAGGATCAATAATGGAAGATGGCAGCACTAGATTGCATGAGTTACTTTTGTACCAACGATAATAATGAGAAAATGTAAACTCTTGTAGTCGGCAGTGGCGGTAATTTTAATTTTCAATTTCGCTTATAAAATATATCTTATTGGAATTTGTAATGGCAAAAAGTTTACCGGAATGCGTTCCGGCTGAAAAAAAAAGCGCTGAGTAAATGAAAATGTATACAGACCTAATGAAATGTTAAAAGCAAAAAACAGTTTACACACATTGCTAGCTGCATCATTAATTCTTTGCTAGCTGAAATGACTCTTTGCAATATAATTACCATTAAGGTTTAGTAATCGTGAATACATACAATTTATTAAAATTGCTCTCTTACTTTCGTGTCATCAGTAATAACGCCACAGGCAACTCTGTCCCCCAGCGACCACATTTCATACACTTGACAACGGATGCTCCCTGCACAAAATTCTATCTTCTTGTTGGAATACACGCACGTATTTACCTATAAGCAAAACAAATTGGTTGAACAGAAGTAAATTTCACAAGCACCATGTAACATTTCTTGATAATGTGTTCACTAATATACAGCCGAGATGTGATTTCTGCATTCTTTAAGAAATTACAATTAAATCAAATTTGAAATTGACTGCCTCCGTGGTCTGGTGGTCGGCATGCAGAGCTGGAGGTCCCAGGTTTGATTCCTGGCCTCGATTCACAGAGAATTTTCCTTGATGAAGAAAAGTTCCCTGGGTGTCCAGAATCTGGAAATTTATATGAATGTGAGTGTGGTTGCAAGTGTGCTGGGTTATCAAATAACCAATCTTCAAAAATAATATACAATGTATCAGAACTGTCACTGTTCAGAAACCTGAACACAAGTTTCAACGTCACAGTGTTGACATGCAACGCACTAAGCACCAAGCAAGGCTAGAGAGTTAGCAACGAATTTAATATTTTTGTGCGAGATCGTGCGTATTTGCTTGTTTTCCGCACAGAACCAATACGCGGTAAGTGTGAAATACCACATTCAGTATTCCCAACGTAACACACATAACAATTTCCCTCTTCTTACCGCTTAAGCGCAACATTCATTTTACTGCTTTAGGCTTTTAACATATTATTTTTAGAGACGTTTAACATAGTAATAATTATAAATTGGAAACTTACCACTGCAATTTCACCTAAATTGCAATGTTAATTATTGTTTTTAAATATTTGCAAAAATTATGTAAAGTCTACTACTCCACGAAACTTATTGCATTCCTGGTACAAGTAACATTAAGGAAGCCGTGAAAAAATCAACAAGATTCCACATGCGGATGTTATTACTGCAATATGTTATATAAATAATATTGTTAAAATATTAAAATGAAAAATAAATCATTACATAACCTTACCGTTTGTTTTAAGTTCGCATTTATAGACTGGGGGAAAAAAAGACAGACGTATATCACGGCCTGCTAGAGTATAGTAAACACAGAAAACATTTTATAGCAACAATGTTGAAGAAAGATATTTTGGTTTTCCGAAGTTACCGTCATTAAACAGAAACCAACATGGAGATTTCATTGCAACTAATTAGAAATTCGTCTTTCAGGTATGTAATAAACGATCTTCGCACAAAATAATGTACGATACACGAGCGGTATGTTTGTTTTCATGTTCTCGGAAATTAAAAAAGCTCAACTACGTTTCGCTTTTTCAATCTTTTCCTCGACCATGAAAACGTCAACATACCGCTCTTGTAACGTATATTACTATAATATACTTTGTGTGTGTGTGTGTGCGTGCGTGTGTGTGTGTGTGTGCGTGTGTGTGTGCGTGTGTGTGCGTGTGTGTGTGTGCGCGTGTGTGTGTGTGTGTGTGTGTGTGTGTGTGTGTGTGTGTGTGTATGTGTGAATCACAGTGTATTCGATAATGGTAAGCCTGCCTACATATAATTACCAAACTGTTCTTCAACCGCCACATCTCACTGCGTCCCATGTACTGGTCTTTAAATGTGAGTTCAACAGAATCAAGAGCAACATCTTCTGGATTCACAATGTTCATGCAAACATCACAGTATGTTCTCAGTTGGAAAGCCGTTGCTATACTCTGCTCAACACTGATTGTGTCTGAAAAAATAAGAGTAAAGTCAAGTACTGGAAAGGTGTAAGAAATATTCGTTAAGAAATAAACAAATTGGATATAGGCTACCCAATTGAAGTGTGAAATAAAACACACACCCCACACCCCACCCCCACACACACCCACAAAACCACATACCCCCACCCACCCACCTACTCACACAGCCTCACTCATCCCCACCCTCACACACCACCACCTGCACACACACCCAACCTTACCCACGACCCCCACACACACCCCACCCCCACCCCCACACTCACCCACCCACACCCCAACCCCTCACCCACCTACCTACACACATCACCCCACCCCTCACACACACACCCATCCCCATCCTCACACACCCCACAATACACACACCCCACACCCATCCACACACACGCATCCACCCCACCCCCACACACACACCAAACCTCAACCACCCCCATACATACATCCCACCCTCACCCACCCCATACCCAAACCCACACCACCACCATGTACCCCCACAGCCACACCCCAAACTCCAACCCCCACACTCATCCAGCCACCCAAACATACCCACCCCACCCTCACCCCAAACACACCCACTCTCAACCACCCCACCACACACAGCCCACACCCCCAGTCACACCCCTATCCTAACTCCCACACACACACACCCCACACCCCAATCTCATTCCCACACTTACCCACCCAAACACATCCATCCACACACACCATTCCTACACACACAGCCCACAATCATCCCCACTCAAACAAACACCCACCCCACCCTCACCCACACACATCCACACTCACCCCCACACACACATCCCCACCCTTACCCACCCCACCCTCTCCCACACCCCTCAAACACCCTATCCTCACCCACCCACCCCCACTCAAACACCCACCCCACCCTCACCCACACACATCTCCACCCTTACCCACCCGCACCCTTACCCACACCCCTCAAACACCCTATCCTCACCCACCCACCCCCACTCACTAACACAAACACCCACCCCACCCTCACCACACACATCCACCCCACCCACCTCATAACACACAAAAACCCCATACTTACACCTCCACCCCCACACACACCCACCCCCACCTCATCACACACAAAAACCTCCACACTCACACCTCCACCCCCACACACACTCACCCACCCACACACATTACTTCACACCGACACTCCCAAACCCACCCACAACCCCATCCTCACCACCACACACACCCCACACCCCATCCTCACTCCCACTCACACCCACCCACACACATCCATCCACACACAGCCCACAATCTTCCACCCATCCACACACCACCCCCTACACACTCAGAACAACACCCCCACACACATACTCACCCACCCACCCCACCCTCACCCACACACATCCACACTCACCTCCACACACACCACACCCCCATTCTTACCCATCCCCACCCTCACCCACACCCCTCAAACACCCTATCCTCACCCACCCACCCCACCCTCACCCCACACACATCCACCCCCACCCACCTCATCACACACAAAAACCCCACACTTACACTTCCACCCACACACACACACACTCACCCACCCACAACCCCATACTCACCACCACACACACCCCACACCCCATCCTCACTCCCACTCATACTCACCCACTCCCACACATACACAGCCCACCCACACACTACCCCTACACACACCCTAACACCCACCCACCCCACACACATACTCATATCCCCACCCACCCCACACACACACTCATACCCCCACCCTCACAAACAGACATACACACCCACACCCCCACTCACACCCATCCACACACACATACATACACTCTCTCACCCACCCACCCACCCACACACCACCCCAATGACCAATGACGAAAGAAAATATAATTCACAACATAGTAAAAGAACTAAATTGTTGTGACATATGTGAGCTGTGTAGGCTAGTAAGAAAGCATCACCTTAATGACATCCATTATTTAATTAGTTATTATTTGCTATACCTAAAGGCCCATGTAACAAAATAACTTAAGAAATGCCATGAGTTAATGAACATGTGGAACCATCGTTAATTTGTCAATGTAAATATTGGGATATTGACAATATCGACACTGACAATATTACAATACAATAATACTGATCATCTGACAACTCCATTAGAAACTAAAGTTATCCGTAATTAATTTAACGAAGTGACCTAACAATGCATTTAATTTATATTACTGTGTATATGTATTGCACTACTCATAGAAAAAAATTAATGTTGAATTAAAAGAACCTTTTCCTTGCATATCCTCCTTCAACACAGTCACTTGTAATAAAAGCCGACTGCATTCATCTTCTGGGTGGTATATTTCCACTATGTTTCCTTTTTTAATTCCTGGAAGATCTTTTGGATTTATAATTAAATCTTCACCTAAAAAAAATTAAAAGACAAGCACGATTCATTATTGGTTGAGAGAAAAATATTAAGTCCAAAAGCAGATAATAACTAAATTTGCCAGTATAAGTTAATTGACTTTACTCAGAAAATGTGATGTTCAATTCCGAGACCAGTCTGCACTCGCTGTACATTAAATTGGTTTCTACAACATTAAATAAGGCTATTTATTAATTTTCCAAAAATTGAATATTAGTAATTATAAAAGATAAGATTATTTACATTGTTGGAAACACAAGCAATCATTTTCAAAATTTAGGGCATATATTGAATATAATGACATTAGAGCAATTACTGATAATCCATGATGACTATTATACACTGAGTTCCAATGAACATTCTCAGTTTTTCTGTTAACCAACGAGTGGCACGTCTCCTCTACCTCACTGCTTGCATCAACAAACTCATGATGCCTCGCCAGATTAAAACTACTTGGGGGGGGGGGGGGGAGTATCGAATGTTATAATGTAACATTAATGTAACATACTATAGTAGGCCTAGGTAAGTTTAATCCAGCGAAGCACCGTGAATTTGCCATTGCATACAGCAATGATAGCAAAGAGACCTGCCACTGGCCAGCAAACAGAAACAGTGGAAATGTTCACTGGGACTAAGTGCAGAATAAATAATAATAAAAATTTTGCAGTCTTGAAAAATTACAGAAACATTAATGTATTAAAATGAAGAAAAATCGAAAGTTGTTATTCATATTTAATTTTGGTACATGAAAATGACAAATCACACCAAGAGTATTGCAAATTACACCATAATAATAATAATAATAATAATAATAATAATAATAATAATAATAATGATTTATTTAACCTGGCAGAGTTAAGGCCATTCGGCCTTCTCTAACACTCAACCAGGAGTAAAAACTGTGTTACAAAAACATTACAAATTTACAAAGTACACTACAATTTTACACACAAAACTGAATAAGATAATAATAATAAAATGTAAACAACAAGTAAGAAGAAATCAGACATAATACCGTATATAACATAGAGAAAGAAAGAAAAAAGCATAATAAAATGTGAACAGTAGGTCAAAAATAAATGAGGCATACAAAGTATAAAAAAAATAAGACAATTATTGATAATAATAATAATAATAATAATAATAATAATAATAATAATAGTAATAACAATAATAATAA
The DNA here is from genome assembly GCF_040183065.1 of Periplaneta americana. Classification (NCBI taxonomy): domain Eukaryota; kingdom Metazoa; phylum Arthropoda; class Insecta; order Blattodea; family Blattidae; genus Periplaneta; species Periplaneta americana. The sequence goes on along the minus strand of NC_091131.1, from coordinate 31,741,680 downwards.
TAATAATAATAATAATAATAATAATAATAATAATAACAAGCCTAATAGTAATAATAATACTAATAGTAGTAATAAAATAGTGCAATACAAAGCATACAATGAATACAATATTTTTAAGTACACACAGTAAGGAAAATTATGATTATATATAGCTCAACTTATCACATTAGAGATATACCATTATCGGAAAATATGAAAAACAAAAATATAAAATAAGTTATATATCGCTAGAAGATAAAAAAAAAAGTGAATACGTGGAAACATGCAATACAACACTTGTCATAATAGTAAGTTAGTTTGGCAACTCGTCATAAGATAATTTTCTAACTTGGATTTGAAAGATTTCAATGTTCGGCAGCCCTTGACTTCAGGCGGCAGAGAGTTCCAGTGACGAGAGGTAGCAACAGTGAAAGATTATGATTAATACAATGTGATTAATTCCTATCTATGACAAGCCACAAGCAGCAGAGTAACAATAACTAATCAAGTTATGAAATTAATCAAATCAACCCAACTCCAATCCAATAATTAACAATAGGTTTACATAGGCTACATATTAAATAACACTGCTAAACAACATCTATACATTATACGGGAAGATATCCATAAGGGAAACCAGAGCAATACTTATGGAAATAGAGGAGCATTTTCGGTAGCTACTTAAATAATTAAAATATTGTAAGCTACAGTTTATAATCTCCGGTAAATAGCCTAGTCGAGAGTTGAAAGTTCAACAAACGAATAAAAATCCGTACAATCGAGAGAATAGGCCTAGTTAACTTCCCAGCCCCTAAATTGAAAGAAGAATGAAAAGCCATGTAAAAAAAAGTATAAAATAAATGTTAACTTAAGACTTTATTGAATGACATTTTAGATAACAGATCTGTATAGGCCTATTTAGCATTAACCATTTATGGATTAAAAATGTCAAAATGTAATTAAGCTAATTCATGAAAGAATAAAAAACAAAACTAATCTGTGACTGTAATTTTGATAACATTCATATTCATACACATACTAACAAACTTAATACACCAGAAAATATTTTAAAACGATATGTATGGCAAACATTAACCTGCAAAAGAAAACCTCACTTCTATAATACTATTCATATAATACTAACCGCTAAAAGTTTTATGGTGAACTATCAACTTAAATAGCTTCATGTTCAATATTATTTACAAGACAACATGGGATAACTGAAATGTGAGAATAAATTACATAGCTGCACAGCACATTTTTTATTCACATCAGTCTTCACATCACAATCCAGCGCCTTCTATATTTATTCATCCATGTATTTACTCTTGGAAGTAAACAAGTTAAATATACAACCTGTTGAGTAAGTTTCATTTTTAGAATTATTATTTGTACCATACATAAGTTACTGAATAGCATTAAGTTTTTCTTTAAGTTTCAGTAACAAAACATTAAGTTTTCTCTACTTGTAACTTGTTGACCAGTGGCGCCAGTGGTCCTCCCATTGTCAAATGTTTTGGCGGTACCCCCCTTACATTGAAGCAATATTGTGTGCCTGTAATATTATTTATATTCTCTTATATTGATATTTGAATTTATCCCATTTTAGATTTTGACTTCTCGCAAAAGTGACAGCAAGAGTTTGAAAAGATTCTTTATATTGCAATGTTGACATGTATGAGCTAGATTATTAAAATTATACTTCTTTCTTGGATAAAATATGCACTGTACTGCAACAGGGAGAATGAGGACAGTGTTGCGTAAAAGAAGCAGGATAATTATTGCGTTGAGGTAGTTTCCTTCATACTCCTCTTAGACACCTTGCATAATATACGAATCTGTGACAGGTTAGTTTTGGTTAGTTTAGACCACTGCCTGCTGGATCGCATCCTATAGCTGCTTGGTTTAGACTTTTGTTATGTCTTTTCACCGCCTGCTCGAACGCATCCGATGGTTGCTTATTTCTGCCTGCTCATTCAATGGTCAAACATGTAACATGAATACAAAAAAATTGCCGCTAGATGGTAGCTTCTGACGGCCTATGAAGCTTGTGAAGCTACAGTCCCGAAACAAATTAATATTTTAATCACATAATATAAACATAAAGCATAAGATCAAGTGCTGGTGCTGATACAAATTGTTAAAGCCATTTAACTACTTACAATAAATTCAAAATAGTAGAAGGCGTAAAATTGTAAATACTGAATGGAAGGGGGTTAGGGTTACCATTAGAAGAAATTCTGTAGGAGGACATGGAATCTAAAATAAGAGGACATTGCTGAAAAAAGGAGGACTTTTTAAAAATTGGTATGAACAAGATTAAAGATAAAAAAAATGGCTCACCGTAGTCAGTTTTCTCACTAGTTGCTATATCAGTATTATATCTGTACCTTACTTATCGGTGAAGCCCACTTTGTGCACAAGAACCTGAAGAGACAAATTTATATCTTGTAACAAATAACTATGGAACTGTTCACAGGACGTGTCATTGAAATTATATTTCACCATGATGATACCTCTGTCTTCGTTGGCATGCGACTTCGTTCTTTTGTCCATTGAGCAGATATTAGGGGAAATACTCTCTCAGCACTTCTATTGTGACTTGGGATAAATAAATAGAATTGACGTATTTTTAAGAGTGCTGAGAAAGTTTCAGTGCTCGTAGAATTATGGAATTGAAGAATTTGCACTATTGTTTAACTACACTTAAATCTTTGTCCAAATTAACTTAATTGGCATATCTTTGTACATGGCAGAATAAAATTGATAAAATAGCTTAGAATCATGAATAGTGACATTTTTAGAATGTAAGAATTCAATGCATGTCAATAGGTCACCATATCTTATGGTTTTTTATCTGCTCCAGCTTCAACCATTGAAAGCAGTTAAATTCTTTCATAGGTTTTCACCATTTGTTTAGATATTCTATGCATATCACACATTATTCAATATTCATATTAATTCTAGTTGAAATGCGAAATGCTGGACATTTCAAATTTTTTTAAAAATGCCTGCCGGACAGGATAAAATGATTAAAAAAAGAGGACATCCTCCTTTTGCCGGACGGATGGTAACCCTAGAGGGGGTTCTATGATAAAAATTTATGAAAGAAGAAAGGAACTATGACGCAAAAACAAGATTAAAGGGTCAAGGCCTATCAACTGGCTGGTGGCCTTACGTCCAGATACCTCAGCAGAGGTGAACGATCATCCAAAGAGAACAGAGGTATTGTGTGGTCAGCACGATGATCCCCCCACCCATTATATCTCGTTTACGAAAGTAAATTTAAATATGTCTGTGCATTGGTTTGCTTTTTTATTTCTTCTGCATATTATTTATTATAGTTTGTATTCAGAATAGCACCAACAACTCTCACTTGAATTGTACAAAGTATTCTAGTAGCTATATAAATATTTGGAAATAATCTGTCCAGGTAAAATTCCCTCACTATTTAAAAGTTTGTCCCGAGCCATAGCATCATGGTCTAAGGCATAATGTCTGAGACTCGCTTAATGGAATGCAAGTGGTTCATGGGGAAGAAATTTTGGCCAGTTTATAGGACAAGGGCCTACCCAGCACCATGACAAATTTGGGGAGTTACAATAGATAGCATACCACCCTAGCGCAGCCTTGGATTGGGAGACCAGCTTCTTACTCCTGAGCTATAACAGTTGCCTAGTTTTACCTTAACCAAATTGTAACATCATCTTAATTCTACCTAACTCACTCTAGGCAACAACCATACACTTTTGATGGAGAAGTAAGAGCCATATGTACTGCTGTGAAACAACTGTTGTGCAGGTCCTTCCCATTTCCAAACATTGTCCTCCTCAGTGACTCAAAAGCAGCGATATCTGCAATTGGAAACTACTTACTACAACCAGCTAATGATGACATTCAACAATGCAGAGAAGACATCAAGAAACTAAATAAAATTGTATATCTGCAATGGATACCTTCTCACTGCGGTATTTCCGGGAATGAAGCAGTGGCGTAGCATGAAATTTTGAGCAGGGGAAGCTAACTCAAGTTGTCTTTCATGTAATATGAGAAAACGTATTACAAAAATACAGTCTTAAAATAAATAGTAGTCAATTTCAAGTCAGCAGTCGAAGATTGGTTAGAACATCGTAAGTAACACCAATAAGGCATGACCTCAAATGATACGTAGTAAAATATGATTTCACGGTTTACACATATCTCTTAACAAATAGACATGTATACGTATAACATTAGCTCACTCCCTGTTATACTTAGAGAAATCACAATATTAGTATCATTACGTAAGTATGCGTCTGTCTTTTGGTTGTGTCCTTCATTGACAGCAAGGGAGTCAGTCATTTGTTTTTTAAATCACACTTTTGTTCGTAAGTCAGTCTTGATAATACAATTGTCCTAAAAAATTCAAGTAAATTAGTGTCAGGAACTGTTATTTCGCTCATTATTTATTATATCAGCCACAATGCACTTCAACTGAATACAACTGACGAATAGGGATAACTCGGAAACTACTTATTTTAAATGTTAAAGCTAGCTTCTTTTCGAGCCTTGCGACTAGGGTAGCTTAGGAAGGGATGGAAAATCTGCGGGGTGGATTACACAGAAGAAACCGGTCTGCTTGGAAGCTGGTGTGTGCAGGCTTCTTGTTTACTGCTGCATCACAAATAATCCTGAGCTGCCGCATCACAATATTTAACGCGTAAATATAAATTCTATTAAAATGAATAAATAATTTTCTCCATAAACTGCAGGTTTATTATGAAATTATTATTAACTGGGGAAGCTAAGCTTTTTAGCTTACATTGACGCTACGCCACTGGAATGAAGCAGCAGACTTTCTAGCAAAGAAAGGAACAACTATCCCCCTTTCATATTCTAACATGCTGCCATTCCATAGAGCATCTACAAATATAAGCAGTCGAGTGAGACAATGTTTCCATAAGAGTTTGGAGGATCAAATTAAAGATAAACACTGGAAGGACGCACTAAGCTCCACTCTCCCCGAATGGCCCAGAAGAGAAGCTGTTGAGACGTTCCGCACCGCAGTAGGTCATGACTGTCTGGCTAATCACCTCCACCACCTGGGTGTATTATCCAGCCCCCACTGCATGCTCTGTGGATGTTCCGACACCATGGACTCAAACCACATTAAGACTTGTCCTGCTCTTTCATCTGTCGGCTTTGTGGATAGGTACTGGGAGGCCAGAGAAAGAATGCAGCAGTGCTGACATCCTCTCCTTCACAGTTTCACTTGGACATTGTTCACTTTATTTCGTTTTGTTTCCTTTTAGTTTTTATCGCCATTGTACGGCCAATGACTCTAGTCAAGTGCCACTGCATTGAATAAAAAAAAAATCTTAATTAGCACCTTATGCCACTAAGCGTCGGCGTACCTTGTTTTGTCCATTTCTTCCACTCTGCTCGATCTTGACTCATTCTCTTAATCTCCATCTTAGTTTTCCCCTGCTTCATTCCAACCTTTTCTATTCTATCCTCCCATGTGTTTCTCGGCCGTCCTGTTCCTACTTTACCTTCCACCCACGTTTCCATCACTTTCTTCGCTTTCCTATCCTCACTCATTCTATACACATGTCCAAACAATTCAACTGATGCTTCTCTACAATCTCACAAATTGCCTTTTTTTTTTTTTTTTTTTTTTTTTTTTTACCTCTCCTCGTATTTTCTCATTATTCTCCTCAGATATTTCATCTCTACAGCTTGGAATTTTGTAAATAACATAACGAATTAAAATGAGAGAGAGAGGGAGGGAAGGAGAGAGATATATGAATATATCTACATATAGTTATATTCAAATGACGATTTGCTCTGTAGAGACAGAAGAATGTTTGTATAAGGGAAAAAAATTCATAGGTAATTTTATATATAAAATACAATTCTTATGTAGCCTAATATGATTTATATTAAGCGTACCTACTAAATTCGAAAAATAAGCAGGCCTACATTATTAATACACTGCAAAGACATTTATAAAAACATCTGTTCTAAAACTATTAAGAAGTAAGTATAGTGTGTGTCATTAATATCTTCGCAAACTTCTACTTTAAAATTGGACTTTGATGTAATTCTGAATGTAATATTCATGACTGATCAATAAAATATTTTGGTTCTACTACTGAAAAAATGTATTTCATTGATGTATCTTCAGAAGTTTTAAATTGATGTTTTTCGAGTTCATTCTGTGATACATTCTTGACTTCCAGAAACATCACTGTTGATAAATCACTTGCTGCTATTGAGCAATCAGGAAAGAGATAGAAACTGGTTATGGCACTTTCCAGTATTGTGTTATATAATTTCTAGTTAAGATTTGTTGACTTGTCAAGGGCAAACATCCATAATGTGATAAGATAGCAATACAGCAGTTGATCTACATTTTGTGAAAGAAGAAGACTGTGTAAATACTTGAATGTACAGAACAGAGTATGTATATAAGTTGTTAAACATTTTCATTTGTTCCATATAGTTCCCGATTTGAGTATTCAACATGGCAGGAACTGTGCTCAAGAACCCACCTGTTGCACATAAACCTTTTTTTGTTCCTCCACTCGAAGAGGTGGTAAAAGGTAAGCTTCTGAGAAAATCTGTGCCTTACTTGGAGATGATTGTCGACTCTATGTTGAAAAAGAACATCGATCAGCTTCCAAAATTTTGCCTTTTATGTAAATGTGTTCCTCATTGTTTTCCCTATGTTATTAATATATTCCAGAACAGTGTCAAATAATTGGTTTAGATTTCCATTTTTCAAGTGTTACAACATGAGAGTTTCGGGATAACGGACATTAAGAAAAACATGAAAATAAATAAAAACAAAATGTTTTAAAATTAATAGTATTAGTACTAATCTTAAAAAAAAAATTAAGAGAGAGAGAGAGAGAGAGCGCACGCACGCACCCCCCCCCCACCCCCCGCGGTGGAAGTGACATATTCCTGCAGATTTGCAAAGCTAATAGCTCATGTTGCATGTAAGAAAAAAACTATAATATCATATTAGTGGGAAGTTATTTTTTTTCAAATGTTTAACCTCTCATTCGATAACTATTGGGATCGTGATTTTTGTCCATATTGATAGGAAAACTAAAAAAACGTATTTCAATATTGTGGATGGTTTTCGTGTGAATTTAATTTTAAAAATTTCTAAATTCACGCAATTGCATGCTGCGAGAACACCGAGTTACTGAGTTCATTGAACTCTCACATCTGTATCACGAGAAACCATGTGTTTGCGGCAATGTTGTCGGACTGCAGAAACTTGAAACTTAATTATCTAATCAACCGTGCATTTAATCACAAAACGTAATACAGTATAGATTTTCTAGTCATTTCAGTGTACCCTATCGTCCCTTTCAGTCTTCAAGATTATTTCACTTCCATCCTCTATATAATTTCATTATTGAACTAAATAAGGATATAATGAATTAATTATTTTCAATTACTGGTATTAGTGGAATTTAAATTTAGATTCATGGTTAAAAAAACTGTGAATTGCAAGTTTCACGTAAGAGTTTTCCTAATAATCAGTATATTTTTATTTTTTAGATTATAAACATAGTAAAAAGCTAATATGCTAGTTTACTGATTCTCAGTAGCGGTAATATTACTTGATTGCTCTATTATGTTTTATTTCACCTGTTTTTCTTACTATAAATACAGTTTTTCTTGGTAACTGAAGACCTTTCTGTAATAGATTTCCTTGACATACAGTACCCCATTTGAAATATAGATTCAAGTTCAGAATCATAAAAAGAAGGATGAACGAAAAAGGAAGAGAAAGAAAAGAATAGAAAATCAAATTAAAACAGGGATGTCGTGTGCTTTTTCTTTTTTGTAATACCATACTCATACAGTAATGTAATCCAGGGGCGTATTTTGCGGGCTACCGGCGGTAGCCCAAGGAAATTACAAAAGAAAAAGTTTATAATATAACATAATGTAATAATTTTGTATTATTAGTTTTACCATAGTAATTAAAATTAAAGTAATTGTTAGATATATTCTGTGTAATAATAGGGTCAGCGGTAGCCCAAACCCTTTAACCAGTATACGCCACTGGTGTAATCATCATAAAATGATCAGTGACTTACACACTTGCGTCACTTGCTTAAAAAAAAAGTGAAAAGAAATAAAGGTTATCACGAACATTTCAGAACTATAAACCAAATGGTAAAAAATCTGAAGAACCATTGGATTGAACAACTGTTAAAGGTTACAGGCAATATATGTCAAGCATAACATGATTAATGCTTAATTTATTAATCATACACTTCATGTACTGGTATTTATATTTGATTGCTTTTGAGTCTCTGTTTTGATTAATAAAGATACTTTCTCCCATAATTTTTGTAATTTGCATCATAGTACCAATTTTTTAAGTGATTGAGACAATATTTGTTTATTTCTTCAAAAAAAAGTAAACTCTGGACTGTTTTCTCAAATTTTTTTATAAAAAGGAATAATTTTCATTATTACAGGACTTGGTATATTATGAGTGACTAGGTTATGTTATTATGGAAAGGTCATTAAGGCGTTTTCAATAAGAAAATTGTCATAAAGCAATACATTTGTTCTCAGAATACTGTAATTCAGATCTTTGATGGTGAAGTGAAACTAATTATTTGTGGAAATTCACCCATGCATAACAAGAAGGGTTTAAAACCGGTGACCACTAACTCTTTAAGAAAGAGGTACCGGTACTGGTACCCTTTCCTATCTACGTAGTTTCCTGTGCTGGAGCAGGAAAAACTTAACATTGCAATGAAGAGTAAAAATAATTTTATATATAGAATAGTTAATTTCTGTTAGGAAATCATTTTTCACAAACTGTACCATATCATTTGCCAGATTATTCTACGTAATATAAAAATTCACCAACAAATCCTTGGTTTTGATTTGGAGCAAATGAGCATTGTGTGTTGTTGATTTAAAATAGGCCCATTAATTCTTCACCAATAATTATATTTTACGTGCATTGTTTCCTTATAAATTGAGTCATAAATATTGAACTTGAAAATAATCCGTCCAATAGTTTTTGAGAAGTTGTTGCAGAGAGACAGATAGAAAAGAAAGAAAGCCTATTCAAAATTATTTTTTCACTGTCAGGGATGCTGAAACGGCCAGTTTGTATGAATATATCTAAACCAATTCCTTGTAGCACCCTAAGATTTTTCACTATACTTTGTATAATGAGAAAGTGGAAGCCATGATATCACATCCACTTTTAAACATCACTTTGTTTTTTCATATGTGAATCTTATTTATTTCAGTTCTCAGCAATGGTTTAACGTCTAATTTTGCTAAAGTTGAGGTTGATATTGTTGACTGCCCAGATCTCACAAAGGAGCCTTTTACTTTGGCGTGTAAAGGTGAGAATTATGATATAACAGTACAGAAATTATTCATACTACCTCGCAACCAACAGAGGAGTGGTAACAGCCAAACGTGATTACGACTTATGTTGCTATGGTTACTTTTGTTGAAATAATGAAACAATTGTCTTTAGAGACAATTAATATTAGGTACCCTCCACAAAACTGGCTTCATTTATACACCTACGGATCCTTGATCTCCAGAGAACAAGGTGCCGGTGCAGGTGTTACGTGCTGTCTCTTCTCACTTTTTAGATCTCTTGGATATGGAACAACAAGCTTTGATGGAGAAATCGTTGCAATAAGTGAAAGTCTCAGGAATCTTCTATGCCACATCAATAAATTTAAGAATGCAGTTATATTGTCAGACTCCAAAGCAGCTATTCTATCAATAGTCTCTAAACACATACCTTCATCTCAAACAGCAGAAATAACTAAAATGCTCTCTCAATTAATATCACTCAATAAAAGAATTGTACTCCAATGGATACCATCCCATTGTGGAATCCTGGGAAACGAGAATGCGGATGCATTAGCAAAGGGCAGCACTGCTACTTACAGACCTGTTACTATTTATTAAATCTACATACTTAGACTTCAACAAACAAAATTTGATAACACAGTCTCAAGGAAAAAAATGGAACTCTCTGCATCATAATCCACAGTTAATTCCCGATTCACCACGAAAATCGTCTGTAGCTGCATTTAGATTGGCAACAGGCCATGATTGTTTGGCCAAACACCTGCATAGAATTGGAATATATCAGTCTCCTAACTGCCCATTGTGCAGCTCAAACCAAGAAATGGATTCGGAACACCTCAGAATCTGTGCTTCAGTGGCTGACCATGATAATATCTTTGAAAAATATTGGAGTGCAAGAGGTCAAATGACTTTATTGTCAAATGCCTGGCATTAGAAAACAACAACAACTTTTGTTATACTTCCAATAACCAACTTTCACACAGTTCACAATGTCACTTATGAAGAGATGTGTCCTATGTAGCGAAGTGAGGTGTTTATAATGCAATACAGTTATACATGGTATAACTACTCCTGTATCATAGGCAGTGAAGTGAATTGCAACCAGTGCTTCATTTTCATTCATTGTGGACTGTGTCACATTTCCTCTTCCTTAGCCACCAACATAGCTCAGGTGGTAGCACATTTGCGTGTTGACTAGGGGTTTGTGCTCGGGTGTGGGTTTCATTCCTGCGCCTGGGCTGATACTTGCTTGGGTTTTTTCTGAGGTTTTTCCCCAATCATAAGACACATGTCAGATAATCTATGGTGTATCCTCGGCCTTAGCTACCACATACCATCTTGTTATCACCAATTCCATTGATAACCCAGTAGTTGGTACAGCATTGTTAAATAACCCAGTAAAAAAATTGTCCTCTTTTATGGCGATGTGGGCAGTTATTACTATCTCAAACAAACAAAACTGTTCCTGCCTTGGTCAAGTAGTGTAGCCTTTTTATCATTATCAAATATTTATTAATTTAATTCATTCATAGTTTTCTGCCAAAGGGCAGATCTTTCACTGCAAACCCAGCATTTTCCAATATTTTCTATTTTCTGCCTTCCTCTTTGTCTCCGCATATGATCCATTTATCTTAATGTCGTCTATCATCTTCTGCTCCGAACTCTTCTCCCATTTACCATTCCTTCCAGTGAATCCTTCAGCAGACAGTTTCTTCTCAGTCAATAACCCAACCAATTCTTTTTTCTCTTCCTGATCAGTTTTAGCATCATTCTTTCTTTACCCACTCTTTCCAACATAGCTTAAAAAATATTCTGCCTGCTTCATTCTTCTCCATATTCAAATTTAAAATGCTTCTATTCACTTCGAATCTCTATACGAGATTTAATTCTAGCTTAAATAGTAACAAAGCCTTATAATCATTACCATTTGTATGTAAATATGTTTGAGTATATTTGTGAATATGGCCCAAATTATTACTAATAGTAATGATAGCAGCATTTTGTATTCAGAAGCATTTAGGCGAGTAAAAATTAATTAAGGTGGGCTCCTCCTTCTACACCTCTGATATTACATGTTTATTCCACTAATGAAATTGCTATGGAAGTACAGGTCAAGGCAACTGCTTCTAATATTCAGTTTCTCTTAGCAATGAAATTACTACAGGAGTAGATTATTACAAGCCAAATATTTCGTGTCTTCCACATCAATGGAAATGCAATGGGGTTAGATTATTACAGATCAAGGACATGCTGCAAATTTTAATTTAAAAGCATTGGATTTACCTTGCAAGTGAGCAAAATGTTGAAACGTTAGTGATGTATTAAGACTACTACTTAAATACGTTTGTATGTAAGTAATATTTATATCATTTGCTATACACAGGTCTGGGTGGTAAGCCACGGCTGATTGAAGTCGGTGGCCCACCATATTTGCTTCCTCTTGTTAAGAGGGACAAAGTGTATGATATGAAAGACCTTGGAAAACTTGCTGATGTTGAACCAGCATTTCTGATAGGAGCTGGTGCTGGACCATGGCCCTATGCTGGAGTTAACTGTGAGGTAATCGTGAAAATGTTTAATTTATTTGAAGATTAAAATTTAAACACAAGCATGCACAGGTTGGGGCAGATTTTTCAACTACCTTAACTTCCTAGCTAGGTCCATTCAGCTTCGTATAATATTTCTGAATAGTAAATGATATTGTATATAAAATTTATGTACAGCATTAAACTTGAAGGCATGCAAATGGACGCTTCTTGTACGAAAAAAAAAAAAAATACTGATAAAATATATTATTTCTTTGTGAAACAAGATTCAGTAATTAATATGGTTAAGATTCCAGAAACATCGAAAAAAAAATACGAGCACTCAACACTTAACCCCTTACAAAATAAGTTTATCTGAGAATACACTGTTACAAACTTTTCTGAAGAATGAATTTCTTACAACAATTGCTGTTCTGAAACACTAGGCCTAAGTCATGAAATGCAACACAATCTTCATTGAAAAATGATTTCACAACAAGCATTGACTTTACTGTAACAGGGATACACATACACTACTGAACTCTAATCCAGAACTTTTTTACAATTATCTCACCAAATAAAGTAAGATTCAACAATGCTTAATCTGGTAGCAATTTGCTTCATGGTAGAAACTGTTTTAAGAACATTTATACTACCAAGATTTATTTCAAATCATCCGTCCTCAAGTGAGGTTGACCACTGGGATCCGGAATTAACAAACATAAAAGATAAAGGGAAATGAAACAAACAAAATAATGATTCGATTTGTACATTAAAACAAAAATTTACGTGTTAACATATAGATGATAGTGTAGAATTTGAAGAGAGGCCTTCAGAATTTCCATTACAATTTTCTGAACCTCATCCTCATAAAAGGGAATTTTGAAGGATTTAAGGATATTACATGTACATTTTGATAAACAACCCCTCGCTCCAAATAGTAAGCCTGTAACATCCCAGTTGTAAAATGCCATATTTTTCACTGAGGTATGGAAGAAAAGGTACATATTTAGCTCGCTTATCATCATTTATCTTCGGTGCTTGATTCGTGTCTCGTTCAAAGCAAATCGTAGGGTCTAAGACCTTCGTTTTCTGGGTTCTTCTATTGATGGCAATTATATCGACTCTTCTATGAGAATCATCTTCAGACACTCAATGAATCTCCTCATGTACTTCCCATCCTCTGTTTCTTAGCAGGTTGGCAATTGTTGTACGGGCAATATTGCCAATGGTGGCTCCTCCTATAGCACTCAAGTGTTACAATACATTTATTTGGTTATAAAAATACATTTTTATCGATTTACATACAAAAGGGACAATAGTAGTTTATACTAATATACTTACTACTGACATCATAACGTCAGTTTTGAAACGTTCTTGCCAAATTTTAAGTCAACATATTCACTCTATTTAATTTTTTTTTACTTTATAATTCATTACATACGGTACTTTATATGTTTATTTTAATTGTCTGTCAACAAATAATATGTATAACATTACAAAATTCATGTAGGAGAGTATATGGAGTCCTTCTGGGCTACTTCCAATGGGAAGCAGTTAATAAAATTAAAAATAGAGTAAAATTGCATTTTATGCGTGAGTAGAAACTTCAGTACCCAAGATGAAGCCAAGGGTGATAATTTCCATGAGTGCATAAAATATGTTTACTCTCGTGTGCTATAGATGACTCATTGTGTCTGCATAAGAGGCACCAGAGCCCTATGTTCTTCCTTCCCCGATGAAAATGTAGATCTGTAAAGTACAACAGACTTCCACCAGAGGTACGATATATAAATTAGATGGCTGAAGACGAATGTGCAGCATGGCAGATGGTGGAGCTGGTTTAGCCAGGCAGCACAATCGACACGCAACTCATTCCATTACGGATGCACAAAAAGCCTACTTGAACTGAAGTGCTTAGGGATGACCCATGACCTACTTGATAAGCACCTCTACTTCTACTTCTAACTCCTGGCTCCTTGCATGGATTAACTGTAAATGTGCTACCAGATTTGCCTGCATGTTTATTCTAAGATTTTCTTCATGCACTTCTTAATTTTCTCACTAGATAGCAAATGACTTCATTGTCAAGTGCCTAGGCATTGGACCAACAACAACAATTTTCTCCCTAAGATCATCGCAAAATGAAAGGAGTAGGCTGTTAACTGACATTATTTATCAGTGTCATTTTTGAAGTTTCAGAACATTCTAATATTATATTGAAATGATCATTTATGGTTTCTAGATGATGGTGAATCTTGAAGTAAAGGGTGGAAACGCTAATAATCACACAAGAATATCAAAAGTGAATACTAAAGATGGAAGCTGCATACTTGAACGACTTCCCGACAGTGAAACACGATGTGCCTTACTTGCCAACATATTCTGCAGTGAGGGAAAGCCTGGAAAAGTAAGTTGTAATTTTATAATGTATTTATAGTTTAAGACAGACGTGGGCATTTAAAGAGATGCGCCATACTACTCTGATTGCTGCAACACGCATCACCTGTTAACGTAATACTCAGCGGTGGATCGCGTGAAGTATTGAAACACGAAACGTTAAGTAATTACGCAGGACAAAAAGATACACAGTTTTCTACTAATGTTATTTTTATGAATAATGACAATGAAAGAAAACAAATACGAACTATTTTACAAAAAGCTGAAACATAACTGTATTTCTAATTTAACCAATTACTGTAAAAACCTTATAAAATGATATAAAACGTACAATTCCACAACAGTTAAAAAATAATGCCATAATCTGAACCTGTTTGTTTTGAAAGGGCATCAGTCACTAATTTGCATCCTTTCAAAATAAAATTAAGAAACTAAGGAAAAATAGATTCTTAACAAAATATAAAGCAGATTACTAAGAAACAGAAAAACAACAATTAGGCTATTTTTTAAACTTCTTACTGTAGTTCTTTGTTGTTTTTGTCAATTTACGGCAATTGACTCATGTCCTTAAAAGAAAGGATTCGTTTATTCTTCTTCGTCACGTAAATCAGCAAGTGTTTCAAAATTGGGAGTTATGTCAGACATTGCAATTGTGAGCTGATAGAATAAATTTTCGTCTGAAATGCGTGATCTAGATTTGGATTTTACAATGGCCAACTGAGAAAAAAAAAACTGTTCACAAATAAAGGTTGAGCCAAACATAGAAGCAATTTTCATAACAAAACTCCGAAGATGTGAATATTTTACTTTGCAAAGTTGTTTAAGCTTATATACATCTAAACCAGCCATATTTGTGCACTTTCACTTGGGGTTTCGCGGCCAGACAAGCTAACCGTTACTCCACAGGTGTGGACTACTATTATTATAAAAAATAAAATAAAAAAAAGGTTCCATTAAAACGAGTCTTTTCATAATGTCGCTCAACGTGCTAGTAAATTTTGTAGCATAATAAGCACCTAACGCTTTCCCCTTCTTCGCAACAAAAGAATTCATTTTTCCATTCTTTGTGGAAATATTTTTGAACTTTTTTAATTCAGGAGCTTCCTTAGTGAGCGACATTTTTTTTAGTGAAATCCACCGCTGACCGCCAGTGCTTCAACCGGTCGGACAGGTACCCCAGGTAGGGGTGTGGAGGGAGGGAGATCACGTTCTTGCGTTCGACTCTGTTCGACATGTACTACTGATGCCCACGTCTGGTTTAAGACATAGTCTTGAAAGCTTGTGAAAAATAATATTTATGAGTCATAAATATTTTCCCATTATCCATATGATGTCTTATGCTGGTCTGGCATTATACTTGTTCTGAATCTCAGGAGTTACACTGTATATTTGCCTTTAGCCTGAAACAGAATAAAATCTGGAAAGCAGCAGCAGAAGTAGTAGTCCTTGCTTTAAGATAAAACAAATTGTTACAGTAAAACTTTTCATATTGAGAGAAAAGATGAATATTGACGAAAACTTATTTTTTTTTCCTGGGCAAATCGCAATATAGCGAACGTAGAAGCTCCGCCCACGACCCCTTCCACTTTTCCCCTACTAGCTCACCAGACACTCTACGTGATAGGCGAGTGTTGTGTCGAATACACATTTCATGTGGGTGGGGATAACTTCCCCTACTGGCGTTTGCTATATTGCGATTTATCCTTTTCCCTATAAAGCGAACTGTATACACTTGCATAAATTTATCAAAGTCGTACACATTGTATGTAATTCTTGTATAAGTATAGAGAGACACAGCTGAGTAAATAATAATAATAAAAAAAAACAATAATTCGTCTCGTAATTTCAGTATCAGGAATCATACCAAGACAAAATTCCCTACAAACTATTCAGAAAGCAGTTAATAGAGACTCTAGCAACATAGCAAGACAATTCTTAGCCCGAAGATAACCAATAAAACAACATGTTGTGATCATTTATGTAACTGCTATGCCTTTCAGAACTGGGAATGTTGATGATGATGATGATGATGATGATGGTTAGTGGTGATGGTGGTGGTGATAAGAAACTCATAGTACTTTTATATATTATCATGTTTGGTAAGCTGTTAATGTCTTTTTACTGTTTACTGATAAGTAAAAAGAATTCAATTTCTGTTGTTGCCACAACTTTACGGTGTAATATATTTTCCTGGAAGATAAGGTGATGTGAGAATGTTGATTAGCAGAAGTGAATTTAGTCAGAAAGCTAGGATGGCCTCTGGCAGTAATATGTTAAAAGATGAATTCGTAATACCATCATGATTTTAAATTATTTTGTTTCAGGTTCTTAAAGTCAGCTGCAAGAAACGAACTGGAAAAGATGACTTTATTGCTAGCATCAGAAAAACTCTACAAGCTCATTATAAAGAGAAAGCAGTGGGTAAGTATACATACATACATACATACATACATACATACATACCAGTACGCACACATATGCATAGTGGAGCTTTGATTATCACCATTAATTCAAACTAGAAAACTGCAATTCTTACAGTACGACAACCAAATCATTTAAACCCTTTTTATAGCAACATTTAGTCTCGAAAGAAAATCTAGCCACATATGGATATGTTTCTTTTAGATCATAACTTTGAATAAGCATTACAAGAAATATTAACACCTAACACTATCATATTGTTGTAATTTAATAAAAAAATCAAATCCATTACATTTCTTATAGGATGTTAGCAGAGAAGCTTGATAAATGCTGTAAAATTCGATAAACCAAATTGTGTTTTTCGATTAAATACCGTCTAATCTGTTTACAAACTATGACACTGAAATTAACAGTTGGTATGCTGTCTACGTAACAAAGACAATGGAACCAGAAAAAGACATTAAAATACGTGACTCCATGCTCAAAATTGTGCAAATGTTAGTCATCCAGGAGAAAAGTGCCCGTACATGAGCCAACAACAACTAATATTAGTGGCATTTCGATATAATAGAATGTAATGGTATGAAGTACCAAACAACAATAGAAACGAAAGCTGTGAACAATAGATACCCACCAGAAGAATGGTTACATATCTACACAGATGGGTCTACTATCGATAACAACTCAGGATCAGGAATTACGTGTGTGTTATTCTCATTTTATCAACCAGCAGGATATCATACAACAAATTTTGATGCGGAAATAATGGCTATTCATATCTCACTTCAACACCTACTATACAGAATAGATAAATTTCAAAATGCTGTCATTCTCTCTGATTCTAAAGCAGCATTATATGCAATAAATTCATATAAAATGATGTCAATCCAAATTAAAGAATGTCACAAAATGATCCAACAACTTCAAAAACTACAGAAAAGAATTCAATTGCAATGGATACCTGCACATTGCGGAATTGCTGAAAATGAAATTGCTGACTTTCTTGCCAAAAAGGATCCAATTTAATTCAGAATACAAATACAAGCCTACCTTTTACATCCATCAAAAGACTAATTAAAAATAAATATAAAATCAAGCAAAACCAAGCACTTTGTACCAAAGCCAAAGATAAAAAATGGAGCATTTTAATAAAAAAACCAGAAATTATTCCAGAAATACCACGTAAATCTGCAGTAGCAAAATTCAGACTGCTTACAGAACACGATTATTTGGCCAAACACTTGAATAAAATAGGAATTTACACAAATTCAAATTGCCCTCTATGCAACAAAGAAGAAGAAATGACTGAAGATCATCTACAAACCTGTGAAGTTCTACCTGATGGATCCACCACAGAGAAATATTGGAGAGCAAGAACGCTAATGGCTTGTTGCCAAAGCCCGGCATTAGATAACAACAACAACAACAATAATAGAAACGACAAGAATTGAGGAACGTTTTTTCAAAACTCGATATATGCAAAAACAAGTTTTTTTTTCAGAAAATGCGTTTTTTGTTTTTTGACAAGAATTATTTATTTAAAAATATGTGTATTTCAGCACATGTAATTCAATGAATAAATGAACAAGATGGCGTAATTAAAATTGTTACAGTCTATTGTTTACTATTTGAAATCAGATATCAATTTATGAAGGTTTTTTCAAAAGTCGATAAATGATAAGTAGTGAGTGGAAGATGCTCATGTAATCCTGTTTCTTTTGTCTATTTTTTGTTTTTGTTTGTTTTTTTTTTTTGCATAAATTCCAGTATTTATTGATTTTTGACATACACTTTTACATTATTTATTTTAGATACACAATAATGGATACATTGAACTAACAATGTATTACATAAAGTAAACTGAATAACATTTTTATGTAATTTAATTTTAATTTAACATTTTTTCTTTATATTGTTACATAATTTATTTTAGATACACAATAATGCATACATTAAACTAAACAATATGTATCATGAAGTTGCTAAACTGTATAACATTTTTTTTACCTAATCTAAATTAAATTTTATTTGAACATTATTTCTTTTATTTTTTACTTTCAGTTGCTTTCTAGCACATCTTTGTAGAAATCCCTTGCATCGTCAGTTATTTCGAAGTACTTGAGTACTTCTTCCTTACTTACTGCATTTATCGACTTCTGCTTTATCTATTCCTGATCATTTATCGAGTTTTGAAAAAACTTCATAGTTTCCCTATTTATAAGTAAGGCAAATATCGTCTTTAGAAAGAAATGATTGTATGGAATCATGAAGGTCATATAGGTTATATGGATGGTGTGTGTAACTCAATTTTTCAAATTTTGCATTTATCGAGTTTTGAAAAAACGCTCCTCAATTGAAGATGACGATAATCGAAGGTCCTTATGTGTATATGTTTTTCTCATCTCGCTCTCTCTTTTTTTTTTAAACTGGTTATTTTACAACGCTTTTTCAACTGCTGTGGTTATCTAGCGTCTGAATGAGATGCTGATAATGCTAGCAAAATGAGTCCAGGGTTCAGTGCTGAAAGTTACCCAGCAATTGCCCTTATTGGGTTGAGGAAAACCCTGGAAATAAAACTCAACCAGGTAACTTGTCTCAACCTGGATTTGAACCTGGACCCACTTGTTTCACAGTCAGGCAATCTAACTGTTAATCCACAGTGGTGGACCTCGCTCTTTAATCTATTTTCAATACAACATATGTGTTGTCAACATGTATAATTGCAAATAGCTATGGACCAATGAGATTTTGAATCTATGTTGTCAAGAATTGAGAATGGAACAAGATAGTCATGAACATCGAATTTTGCCTTTATTCATGAACAAAAGGATCTTGTGCATGCAGTATGTATCCTACATTACGTCTACAGCTTTATTTTTTCATTCAATGGAAGCCACATTTAGGATCCTTACCATCTAAAAAAAATTACTCTACACTGGGTTTCAACTCATGGTACATGGAATTAGAGACAAGCTCAGTAATCACTAATCACATGGGATAACCACTCCTAATGAATCATTATCAGCACTTACATTATTATATGTAACATCTTTACTTATCTGTGATTGATTGATATAGTGAAGTACCCTTCAACTTGTCTGACTACTAAGATTTGTGTATCTAATCAAGAATTTTTCACATTCCTAGTCGTGTTTATTTTATATCCATATTTTGGATCTTTCCTTATCTACACACTGCGGCACCCAGCATGCCGCACCTCCACCTAAAATAACACAGGATATCACATCAACAACGAATATCAAGGAATTGATGATCATGATTCAGACCAGTGGTCGCCAGCACTCGCGGAAGTGGGTTACGGGTGCAGGAGGAAGCATACCCGCCAGCAGCCACGAATGCACTCTGGTGCTGTAAGAAACCTGCGGGTAAGAGACGCTAGCCCGAGAGTGTAGTGTTTTGATGACTGCTGGTTTAGATGCAACATTAAAACTGCAAATCTTAAATGTTTTGTACACTATGACTGACTCTATGCAAGTGCTGGTATAAAAGTGATGGGGGATTCATACGATCCCTGTAATTGCATGAAACATATATGTTCTCTGTTGGGTTTTATTGTGATATTTGCATTTTTAATGAATTGGTTCTTATTTGTAAGGATTGTGAATATGATCTCACCACGTAAGGTCTATGGAATACAATAAATGAAATTAAATAAATTTAATGCAATTTAGGTGTTGTATTATTAATAACTTAATAATACTTCTAGAATATGCCATTAGGAAAGTTCAAGATAACACAGAGGGTTTGGGTTACATCAGCTTCTTGTCTATGCGGATGATGTGAATATGTTAGGAGAAAATCCACAAACGATTAGGGAAAACGCGGAAATTCTACTTGAAGCAAGTAAAGGGATAGGGTTGGAAGTAAATCTCCAGAAAGACTAAGTATATGATTATGTTTCATGATCAGAATATTGTACGAATGGAACTATCAAAGTTGGAGATTTATCCTTCGAAGAGGTGGAAAAATTCAAATATTTTGGAGCAACAGTAACAAATATAAATGGCATTCGGGAGGAATTTAAACGCAGAATAAATATGGGAAATGCCTGTTATTATTTGGTTGAGAAGCTTTTATCATCTAGTCTGCTGAAAGTTAGGATTTATAAAACAGTTATATTACCGGTTGTTCTGTATGGCTGTGAAACTTGGACTCTCACTTTGAGAGAGGAACAGAGATTGAGGGTTTTTGAGAATAAGATTCTTAGGAAAATATTTGGGCTAAGAGGGATGAAGTTACAGGAGAATGGAGAAAGTTACACAACGCAGAGCTGCACGCATTGTATCCTTCACCTGACATAATTAGGAACATTAAATCCAGACGTTTGAGATGGGCAGGGCATGTAGCATGTATGGGCGAATCCAGAAATGCATATAGAGTGTTAGTTGGGAGGCCAGAGGGAAAAAGACCTTTGGGGAGGCCGAGACGTAGATGGGAAGATAATATTAAAATGGATTTGAGGGAGGTGGGATATGATGATAGAGACTGGATTAATCTTGCTCAGGATAGGAACCGATGGCGGGCTTATGTGAGGGCGGCAATGGACCTCAGGGTTCCTTAAAAGCCAGTAAGTAAGTATTATTAATAATTATTTTTCCTCTATTTCTTTATTGAATCTAGTGTCCTGCAATGTTCGAAAATGAGATAGGCAACCAAGACAATAAAAACTTTGTCTTATTTCATATGAAAAACTAACTGCAAGACCTGTGCTAAATTCCTTAAGTGATCAAAACATGAAGGGATGGGAGTGGAACAAACACGAGCCTCCTCCTGCAGAGCAAACATAGGACAATATTGAACTTGATCATACTCGACAAACTTCATTTCACAGTCAAACATGCTAACCATTGTTACATAGTGATGGACCTGATTCATGTTAAAGAGATAATTCGTGAAGACAGAAAGATTACTTACTAGTGCCTTCAAGAAAGCAAGAGTTCAAATTTTGCCAAAATCAATGTTCTTCTGTTTATGGGCCATCCATGTTCACTGGATTTAGCACATTATGACTGTCTACTCTTTCCAACACTAATAGCATTGATGAGGTTCTGACAAAATACCTTCAGAAAAGAAATAATTAGAATGACAATTTCTCGTGTTATCACCTTGATCTAAACAGAAATTTACCCACCTGATTCATTATATTATCTATAGGCCTATTTAAATTATCGGAATTTGCAGATATGAATGCTGGTACGGAGAAAAAAATACTGGGAATTTTTTTATCAAATCTTTTATAGCTTATTTTGTTAGTTTCAGTTACAAAATAGATATTTGTAAACTTAAATGTGCAAATAATGAAAAAAAGGTGAATTATGTCTTTTTAGGTCTTGGTGGAACTTTTCTTCTGAAAGAAGGGAAAGCAAAACAACACATCATGCCCGACTTTTCAACAACACCTGTCAATACTGATGAAGAGGTTGAAAAATGGCTCCATTTTTACAACATGTCAGCTCCACTTATTGCAGTTGGCACTCTAGCATCAGCTGATCCTGTAAGTTAACTTTAAGGCTATATTTTTTAGAAATATCTGTAAACTCACTTTCTTCAAATAACAATACACTTGAGATTGATGAAAAAAGAATGGAGATTCAAGAAATGCAATTTCTTAGATCGATAATTAATGTATATAAAGAAATAAAATTTCCAACAAAATGCTTAAAGAATATTTGTTATTAAGTAATGCAGTAGACAATATTAAACATTACCAGTTAATGTTCAAAGAATGGATAACTTGAGACTTCCCTAAAGAAAAAGAAGAAGCCTGCAATATTATAATTAATGAAAACCTTGTAGTTATCTTACAATTAGGCAACAAGGTTTTTATTCCACTATTTATTATCTCTCTCTAGAACATCCCACACTTCCGTTTCCTTTTGGTAATGTTCGTACCATTGTGTGTTATAATATATATATCAATAATTTTCATTCATTTAAAGGGCGTAAATGTTGAAATCATCACTATCTTGGTAGAGCCCTCTAAGATCTGACTGTAGAAATAATGTGAAGACTCAAGATTCCCGGTAACAGATTTGTATGTAATCAGTTGATAATAACTGGACATATATACCAAGCTGTATTGTCATTCAAAAATGTATTCCATCGAATTCTGAAACTTAACTTTTCTATCATTTCCGAACTACATACAGTTTCCATCAGGAAAAACTTATGACCAGAGGAGTTGCCTACTTCAAATATAAAATTTTTTAATTGAATGTTTCACAACTGTGTTTACCTGCCTTTTACCAGGGACTGGATCTTCGACTTCAGCATTTCCACAGCTTCAGCCATCACGGTGAAGGTGGACACTACCACATAGATACTGAACCTGATACTGTTGAGTATCTGGGGTACTTTTCCTTGGCTGAATATGTATACCGTGTTGACCAGCCAGCTGAAACTCATCACGTGGGAAGAGACTGAACCTTCCTTTTGAAAATAAACAATGTACAGAAATAAAACTGACTTCTGTGTATGGTGAAAGATTCCTTGGTTGCATTGTGTTTTGACATATTTTATATTTTTGTCTAAAGAGAAATAAAATTATTGAAAGATATACATAGATTTATTGTAATTTTTACTGCCCCTTCTTAAATACAGATGCTGATGTTGTTAAGTAGGTCTTTGGCCTAAAATAAACTTTGTCTAATGACAGTATCTTACCACTAAGGCACCTCGCTCAGTAAACTTTAACTTGTTCTTCAATAAATTTTGGTTGTGTTTTCCATTAAGACATGACCACTTATAATAATTTCTATACCAATATTTCCTGGCCTAGTTGTCTCATAAGTGGTGCCTTTTTGGTATCACTTGTGAGGTTTCAGACATGACTTCAGACAGTTGACTAAACAACAACATCATTGTCGATGTGCATTAAAACTACGAATTTTTGCGAAAGTAAAGACCACTTCGCAATGAATATTTTAAAAAGAGATAATAAATCTATTTATTAAAGTAATGAACATCAACCTAATACGAATACAATTATTTATCTATAAATACAGTGTGTTTGTATGTACAGTAGTGGCAAAAAAACCGAACCAACCCTTGTTGCTGATTTCAGAGCCTTG
Source organism: Periplaneta americana (assembly GCF_040183065.1). NCBI lineage: Eukaryota > Metazoa > Arthropoda > Insecta > Blattodea > Blattidae > Periplaneta > Periplaneta americana. Next base: position 31,717,898 of record NC_091131.1, on the reverse strand, counting down.
TTCACTCCAGAGCACGATAAACTGGTAACTAAGACTTTCATGGTTCGAATCCTGCCTGGGAAGAAAACTTTTTTTATTCCTTATTCAAATTTATTACCAATACTTTTCGATTGCAGCGATATTTTACTACATAATTAACTTATTCCCAGAACATGAATTTTACCAGCAATTGAAAAGTATTGGAAATAAATTTGAATAAGGAACAACAAAAAGTTTCCTTCCCAGGCAGGATTCGAACCATGAAAGTCCTAGTTACCAGTCTATTGTGCTCTGGAGTGAACAAGGCTCTGAAATCAGCTACAAGGGTCGGTCCGGTTTTTTTGCCACTACTGTACATCTGAAAGTTAGAATTCATAAAACAGTTATACTACCGGTTGTTCTGCATGGCTGTGAAACTTGGACTCTCACTTTGAGAGAGGAACAGAGATTGAGGGTTTTTGAGAATAAGGTTCTTAGGAAAATATTTGGGGCTAAGAGGGATGAAGTTACAGGAGAATGGAGAAAGTTACACAATGCAGAACTGCACGCATTGTATTCTTCACCTGACATAATTAGGAACATTAAATCCAGACGTTTGAGATAGGCAGGGCATGTAGCACGTATGGGCGAATCCAGAAATGCATATAGTGTTAGTTGGGAGGCCAGAGGGGAAAAGACCTTTGGGGAGGCCGAGACGTAGATGGGAAGATAATATTAAAATGGATTTGAGGGAGATGGGATATGATGGTAGAGACTGGATTAATCTTGCTCAAGATAGGGACCAATGGCGGGCTTATGTGAGGGCGGCAATGAACCTCCGGGTTCCTTAAAAGCCAGTAAGTAAGTACTGTACATACGTACTATATATGTATGTATGTATATATTACACACACAGGATGTAGAAAAATTCGACAAATAAATGTTATGTAGTCAGGGTCGAAACAAGTAATTTTTAACAAATTCATATTCAGAAATGTGAACTTTTTACAGGTAGTTAATACAGAGGTTTTAGCATTCTTCATAAAGAATCGTGATGACAGAAGGCACTTCTTATGCTTACATTTCTTATAATAAACCTTGAACAGCAAAATAAAAAAAAAGAGAAAAAGAAGGAAATGTGATTGTAGATTCTGCCAAGAGGAGACTGGAACAGCCCATCACATCATTTGCTCTTGAGAGGCTTTGGCTTGCAAAAGATATATCTTTGGGAAACAAAAGTTTAATATAAGAGAAACTTGACCAAGTCTCATTAACAGGACTGTGCTCAGGGTTAATGAACTGGTATTTATAAATAACTGAGGTAAGCACAATAGTCGCAGGCTGCGGTGCATCCGGACCTACTGTTGCCAGTGCTGTAAAAAGAAAGAAAATGTCATTTTTCATCTGCTACACCTCACACCTTGTCCACTACCCATAATACGAATGTGGCAGTGTATAATATCAAGAGAGTCTTTGTTAACCATATCTGGAAGTGTTGAAAAAAAAACAATGCATTGCTTATATGTAAAAATTTTTACTGACAGGAAATATATATAAGATTATACACAATATTTTACTGACATAGAATAATACATTCTTTCTGCTGATTATTTGGCCTTATATTGCAAGTAGTATATCAATATCTGATATTAAGAGATAACACTGTAGACCAATAAAAATTAATGTTAGAACTTTCCAAGGACATAGGCCATTAGTTTCTTGCCTGTATCAATGAGCAATGTCTTACTGGCACTAATTATACAATGGTTACTATTCCTCAGGTATATGCTACAGCACCAGTTACCACAATCATGACTTATTGTGCTATAATCCGAATGGCAAGCATTTTTACACAAGGCAAAAGAAACACAGCAAGATCTCTCAATCCCTAAATATAATGTATCCTCTTATAATGATATACAAAACAGTATAGAATTTATTACAGAGAAATTTACAATACCTATATTAATGATAACAAATAATTTCATTATTATTAGACTTCTTTAATTTCCTAAATTAAATATATTAAAAAACTGAACTCTTAACTGGAAATAAAGTGTGCAAGCATATTCAGGCAACCAAATTTTGAATTCATTTTGTTATGTCAAATGTTTTGTGCATGATTGCTGAAACTGGAACTGTTATTTATCTTTCTAAATTCTGTTATTTCCTACTGATGTATCAAATAACTTTAAAGTAACACAAGAAAGATAAATGTCAAATAAGTCATGTGCATTCACATCACTGGAAATCCCTTTTCTTGTTTTGTGCTTAAAAGAAAAAGTACCTTAGTCGCCTATCTGAAAGAAAATTAGATTAAAATGAAGAATATCATAAACAATTTTCTCACAAAACTTTAAAACTTTTTTGATGGCAGGAAGCATTCCTCATCAGTATAATTACTAGTACTCAAATTTTGTTTTATTATAAGGTTTCTAAACAGCAATCTACATATTTACTTTATAATCATAAACTGATATTTTATTTTTTATTCATTAATTTTTTTGAGCAAGGGAAATGCCATGAATGCTGTAAGGTGCGTCTAATATAAAAGAAATATGGTTTTCTCATAGACATTCATAAGGGGGGTGAACAATTGTTTGGCAAAACAGTAACTGCAAATGAATTGAAATTATATAGATTGTGATCATTTAAAAAAAAAAATATGTGAAGGCTCATTTGCTGCAAATATTTCAGAAGATGAAATCTACAATTATTAATCTAATTACAAAACTAAAAATTAATCCACAATTACAATTTGAGACACTGGTTACTGTGAGCAAGATTTTACCTTCCATTTGAGAAGAATAAATACGAGTTTGCTAAGATATTTGCACCGTAGGTTGGAGTGACGTACTCTTTGTCTCAACTTCACAATCATCTTCAAGAAACTTACAGACATACAAATACCTTCCAGTCCCTCATGGACCTGCAATATGTACTCTTAAGGCTTTGAAAGAAGAATTTGAGATGTCAGAATATTAAATGTTTTGTGGAAGATACAAGGAAGAAGCTGAAACACTGGTGGGATAAATGTTTAGTTAGTGAAACAGATTGTACATTTTGTGTCATTTTTATCAGAAAAAACAGAAGTTTCAATCGTTGAATATTAAGATATTTAACATAGGTTAATTTGTGTATGAGAATGGGAAAATATGGTGGAATGTTATTAATGCATGCAAAATGCATGTAGGAAGAAATTATTTTCTAAATTTTTATCAAGCTTCACTCTGATATACTGGTCGAAACTTCCGACATCCAATCATTATCATTCATCTCAATTTATGTATATATTATATATTTTATGCTCGACCATGCCGAAATGTAGTAATTATACACCTGGTAGTAGCCCTTTAATGCACCTCATTAAAGTACATCTATTCATTAAAGTTCAGGTATTCAGCCAATGACAAATCACCTTTGTACCATTATAAAACAGCAAGTATCGATTATTCTCGGATATGCAATCGAAAAACAATTAGCGAAAAGTCACGGAGGCTGCAAATCCAATATGTCGCAGAAGGTTATGTTCTGTTACTATAATAATTAGCGTTAATTGTAAATAATATTCAAATAAATTCAATTTATCATCTCGTTTTTCAATTCTAAATCAATTTCCAGGTTATATCAAGACTAATGTTCATCCTATTCTCTATGTTATATCAAGGTCAATGACATTCGGTCTCGGAAAAAATCAATACTTTCGCGTCTGCGCACATCTCACAATTCAGGTCAGTTTGCTACTCACTTACATAACCATAACATGACCTACTTTTGAATAATTTCAAGTTAGAAATATGGTCGAGCATAAAAAGTCGTATGAAACTTGCCTACAATGGTAATTAAGACACTTGTATGAAAATTATGAAACTCACTTGCGCTCGTTTCATAAACAAACATACTTGCGCCTTAATTACTACCATTATAGGCTCGTTGCATAATGTACTATTACAGAATTATTTTCTGAACTGCTGTTGCTTTTATCATACATAGACAAACATTCAATGGGTTAAATTGTCTCTTCTCATTTGAATTTTTAGCACATACAAAGCACAAAGAATACCAAATATGCGTAACATACATGCTAGTTGGAGTAAGAACAAGAACATACAAAAAATGTTATGTGCAACGTATTCCAAGTTTTTACATACACACACCATATTTTTCAATGCAAGTTTTACAATTATTGTTGATTTTGAAAATTTACTTTCGTGATTTATGATAAGAAGAGTGTGTTATATTAATTTTTAAGCTTTCATTGATTAGTCTTTTAAATATACATACACGCATAAATATAAATGTCCTCACTAGTAACACAGGTTCGAATCACAGAGGGTCCAAGTGAAAACTAGGATGACGAAGACATTGCTTGATAGGTTTCTGTGGGGTACTCCCATTTCCTCTACCAGTATTTCACCATAGCTCCATTAATCATCATGTGGTGCTATGTAGTTCGCCTTCCTTATGATTACCAGATGAAATTTCTGGGACCAAGGATATCGCAAGCTAAAAAGTAGTACTGGACACTAAAATTAAAAATGTTCATTTTCAAACTTACAACATTGCCACATACAATAATACAAATATTTTAATAGTTAAAATTTCTGTAATAACAATAGATATAATATACCAATAATAGAACTGTGGTAGTAAAATGAATTCAATATTGAATACATAACATATTTTTTGACTTTCAATTAAATTCCCATTATTTTGAAGATGTTTATGAAAATCATTATAGTTCATATTTTGGGTATGATATTCTTAATCGAGTCAACTGAGAGATGATTTCTTTCTTTCGTCCACTGGCTCTGTATTAAAAAGAAATTTGTTTCAATATTGCATTTGCATTAATACATCGTGGCTCAACATCTGATTGTTGTGTACCTTGATAATTTATATTCGCTGCATTTCAGTGACATCAACTTCTCCATCCTTAAAAATTATAATCTTTGTTCTTGTATCTGTTATAATTACTTTCGAATGTGTATGACTGACTTTTTAAAATGCAAAACATTTAAATCCATACTCAGGAGATTTATTAAAATCCCCCTCAGATGTTCCTGGATGTATGGAAAACTAGAGCATGTCAGGGAAAACCCGGACATGTGGTAACCCTATCCTTAGTGCATCAAGGGCAATGCCTACAGTGGCAAAAGAAATTACAGCTTTGGCACATTGCTCATAGGTGGGATGCTTGGATAAATGACACGAAGTCAACTACCTCAGGAAAGAGGAGGGGAGAATTCTAGAGACAAAGAAAATGTTATTTCATGAAACAGAATGGAGACTGTAAGACAGACCTGAGAACATAAGAAAATTAATCAGCTGATATAACATGCAAGTAAGTAATCAACTGATTATTACGAAAAAGATGATTTGGTAAAAGTTACTTTGCAGATGTTGGCGATTTTTATTTAATTTCATTCATAGTTTTCTGCCCAAGGACAAGTCATTCACTGCAAACCCAGCATTCTACAATATTTTCTATTTTCCACCTTCCTCTTAGTCTCCGCATATGATCCATATATCTTAATGTTCTTTATCATCTGATATCTTCTTTGTCTCAAACATTTCTTCCGTTCACCATTCCTTCCAGTACATCCTTCACTAGGCAGTTTCTTCTTAGCCAGTGACCAAGTCAATTTCTTGATTTTTTTATTATCATAGGTTACTTAATTTCTGCATATAGCAACTCTATGTTACAATGTCAAATTATACAACAAGATTCAACATCTATTTGAAGATATAGTGAAGAACTGTTTTCAGAACTTGGGAGGAGTAATAGTAGGAGGAAGAAGAATAAATTTTATAAGATTTGCTGATGATATGGCATTGTTAGCAGAAGAGAAGATAATACTAAAGGTTATGCTACTGGAGCTAAATGACAGCTGTGAGCAATATGGGATGAAGATTAATGCAAATAAAACGAAGACAATGGTCATAGAAAGAAAAATAAAGAAAGTAAACTTGAAAATTCTAAATGAGCCAGTAAAGCAAGTGGACAGCTTCAAATACATGGGGTAGCAGCAGAGGGTTTGGGCTACCGCTGACCCTATTATTACACAAAATATATCTAACAATTACTTTAATTTTAATTACTATGGTAAAACTAATAATACAAAATTATTACATTATGTTATATTATAAACTTTTTCTTTTGTAATTTCCTTGGGCTACCGCCAGTAGCCCCAGTAGCCCGCAAAATACGCTCCTGGGTAGCAGTAACATGAGCTGTTGCCAGGAAGTCAAAAGGAGGATTGCAATGGCAAAGGAAGCTTTTAATAGAAAAAGGAGCATCTTCTGCGGACTTCTGTAAAAATAACTAAGAAAGAGACCAGTGAAGTGCTTTGTGTGGAGTGTGGCATTGTATGGGGTCAAAAACATGGACAATACGACGAAGTGAATTGAAGCGAATAGAAGCATTTGAAATGTGGATATGGAGAAGAATGGAACATGTGAAGTGGACAAACAGAATAAGAAATGAAGCTGTGTTGGAAAGAGCAGGTAAAGAAAGAATGATGCTGAAATTGATCAGGAAGAGGAAAAGAAATTAGTTGGGTACCTGGCTGAGAAGAAACTGCCTACTGAAGAATGCACTGGAAGGAATGGTGAACAGAAGAAGAGTTCGGGACAGAAGAAAATATCAGATGATAAACGACATTAAGATATGTGGATCACATGAGGAGGCAAAGAGGAAGGTGGAAATAGGAAAGATTGGAGAAAACTCGGTTTGGAGTGAAAGACCTGCCCTTGGGCAGAGAACTATGAATGAAATTATCCAATTTTTTTTCAATTTGGATGATTGCTCTTACTCCAGCAAGCATTCTAATTCTGTGGTTTATATATTGCTACATATACAGTATTTCATAAAGGGAAAGAGTCACAAAAATTTCCCGTTTATAATTACATAATGTTCATGAACATACTGCTGCTTATTTTTCAACATTACTACAGAAATTTATTCTTCGAATTTTTACAGGTATGAACCATTTTGTTTACATAACAAATCATACTAAAAAAAATAAGTAATTTATGAAAAATACAAGCATACATACACGCACACACACACATACATAGCTAAAACGTTTCTCACTCTCCTTTCGTGAGTCTATTAATAAAATAAAGTAAAAATTCTACTAGACTAAATATGACTATACATGATGCCACAAAGGCTTTCATGGGACAAGGAAATAAGAGCACTCGGAAAATGTTACAGTCCAATCTTCTTATTCTAAGGAAAGAACTCTTGGTACAAGGCTGTATGCATCCAGAGAAATATCCCCTGCCATTGTTTACAATTGATTCTTGAACTTAACAACTCATACGTCACCCAAAAATACTCTAACGAAATCAAATACTTACCTACTTCTTATAATTCGTTACCCGATTGACTAGACAATCACAGATGAATACTAGCAATAAGTTTAGTTCAGCAAAATTCAAATAATATTGACCAGAAGATATATTCTGCAATCACAATAAAAAATATCTCTGCAGTAGCCTTAACATCATAACATCAATCTTACTCAGTCCAAAAAAATCAATGTATAAAATATCTTTAATTATTGGAACTTCTACTTGCCTGGAGGAAGATGATGATTTGTTTATTCATAAACTTCTTAATTTACACAGTAAAAGGGTTAATAAACTACTGTACTCCAACCACGAGAAAGTCTCCAGGGAATAAAACGAAGCGGGCTGATGCTATGAGTGAATGTTGATTTCATAAGGTCACACACGTGGGTACTCGTATATCTATTGGCTATCTCTCAAAGCACAAACCATAACACTGATATAAACATTTTTATACTACCCTAGTTACAAAATTAGATCACTGTTAACCTCATGGTCTTTTAATCCCTCCATAAAGGAAATAACATATGCAGGAGAGCACATGATTTTTAAACTGACGTTATAACTCTAATATTATCTATCTACTTCGCTCCAATAGATGACGCAATATAAGCACATTCCTTTCACAATTTATCTCCTGGTTGGAGAACAGTATCAAGGTTTATGAACAAGCTTCAATTTGGAGCTATTTAAAATACTTACAGTCCATTACAAGTCTTATAGTTTATATATTTATTTATCTAATTATTTAAATACGATTTTTTCTGCCCATTTGGAGTATGTCATTCTGGAAGAAGTGAATTTTATATCTTATCTAATTTACACTATCAGAGAAAATCTAACATCTTGATCAACTTCTTACATAAAACTGGCAGAAGATAATTTCTCTTAAATTTATTATTCATAATTCACATAACTTCTTTATTCTTATATTGTTGGCAAGGATTACTTTCGTTACGATTATTTTAGCTTCCCTAAATGATATCTAAATTTATATTTTTTATAAACTGCCTTACTTACATATTTACTACATGATTTGTTAGCTTATAAGAAGAAATCATACATTTAATATTTTCTGTGTATTTATTAACAAGATTTGAACACATCTAGCGAATAACTAACATCAAATTTATATGTATACTGTCTTTTCTGTAAATATATATTTTTATCAAAATCAGTAACATTACGGTAAGGCAACAGATGCTTATTTTGTATATCACATTTTCCAAACTCAAAAGCCTTTAAGTACGTAAGAAAAAAAAAAAGACTATCTTCATATTGTAGAAGAAGATTTGTGGTCCCTGTTGCATATACCATAGAATTAAATTACTATGCAATAGATTTATTAATAAATTAAATATATATTGTTCAAGAGAACTTAATATTAATAAAAAATAGCAGCAATACAAAATGATTTAATAACACCGTTACCTATATATCCTTACCAGATGGAACTAATGCATATTTGGAATGCTTTTCATCTGCTTTCAAATTCGTATTGCATTCTTAATCAACGATATATAGGAACTGCAAATATACCACAACACAATTCACATGTCATACAATTGAGTACCCACCTCTCCAGAATCAGAGTATATGGTACACTGTTTCCCTATGTACTTAGACCCTTATTCCGAGAGGGTATCCAATTATTAAAAACTATCATGACAATAATCTTTGGACTGGTTGTACTAATAAAACTAAAATACTCCGAACAGATATAATAAGACAGTATACAGACCAAAATTATATGTATATAATAAAAATGAGTAACAAGATTATATTTTAGATGACAGGCCAATGTGATTGGTACATCAAAATATAAGCAAACGTTTTATTTGTTCCTTTAGAACTGGCAGAGAGGCTGTGTCATACTTACCTAGTATATTGTACTGGCACGGAGGATGCACAGGGACCTGCTACAGGGTTTATAGTAATTTGTAAAGTTACAAAATTCCTCGAATTATAATTCACGCTCTAAATGTCCGCACAATCCGAACTACAAACTGACGACAGATGGGGCATTCGCTGAGCTGTTTCCCACACGCTGTACAAGTTGCCATATGACCACACTCCAACATTACACATTCCACAGGTGCATCCATGCAAATTTTACAGAGTTCGTCCATGCTCATGGTGTCCAAACCTGTGTAAACACACATCACTTCTTCTTACTTCTCTGTACACATCACTCACTTATAGACCTCGGATTTTAGGGCAAATGCCCATTTTGTTCCTTTACTAGAAAGTGAAAACATCTTCACGTTTCTTGAAAAATCAATACTACTGTAAGAATTTCATTATGTCCTAAAATTGTGATGAAGGCCTTTTTCCGTGATTTAGTGTCTAAAATGCTATGTTAACCGAAAGTATCTTAAAATTCCCTGAAATGATTGGGCCCTATTTTCGTTATTTTTTGCCTCAAATGCCAAAATTAACAGTGAAATTATTTTTGTTATAGTATGAATATACACTGCCGGGCAAAAAAAACGCAACACTTGAATAAATTTAAAATATCAATCCGTAATACAAATTATAACATTTCTGTGTGCTTCTATGGACCTGTTTGTGTTAGGCAAGTGTTAATTCATGTTTTGGGAAGAAAAGTATACCCATTGGGTCGTTTGTGACACCCTCTTTGTCACTTCCTGTCTGGTACTGTATATTTATTGCTGTGCCATTAAAATTTACAACCCTAAACCCAAGCAGCTAAAACAAAGTTACAACACTATAGTTTTCTCTTTTTGGTTATAATGGAATTCTGTGATATTGAACTCAGTTTTAAACAACATTTAAGAGAGTTAAGATACCGTTAACCCCCTAGAACGCCGCTAGAGTAGTCATGTTGGAAAAAGATGACCGCAGCTTACGTTATGTGGCTCAGGTGTCGCATACATGGCTCCGTAGCTCTTGAAGAGTATCTGGAGCATGTTGACGGACATTCCTTCCTAAAATGTCCCACAGATGATCAATTGGGTTAAGATCTGGACTGCGTGACGGCCATTGCATGAGTTGGATCCCTACTTCATTGAGGTACTGGAGGACGTATCGCGCCACACGAGGACGTGCATTGTCTTGTATGAGCACGTAATTGTCACCAATAAATGATTTAAAAGGAAGAACATGTTGCCCAAGAATTTCTTCAATGTAGCGATGGGCAGTAAGAAACCCATCTTCCACAAAACAAGATTCGTTCGTGCAGTCAAACTGACATCTGTCCACACCATCACTGAACCGCCTTGAAATGCTGTCCTTGATAAAAATTTGCATGGAGAATACCTTTCTCCAGTCCTCCACACTCTTTCTCTTCCATCTGAGGATCTGAGGCAGAATCAGGACTCATATGAGGACAGAACTGTTCCCCACTGTTTGTCAGCCCATTTCTGACGTTCCCTTGAAAATTGTAAGCGAGCTTGATGATGTTGTCTTGTAAGTTCTGAGCCAAGGGCAGATCTTCTGGATATCAGGCCAGCATCATGTAACCTCCTCCTCACAGTCCACTCACTGAAATTCACATCTCGCACTTAGTCTAGTCGATTTCTGGCTTCGACCGCAGTGGTGTGGCGGTTACGCGGCACTTGAAGGCGCAAGAACTGGTCATCTATAGCAAGAAGTTGACCTTTTCCTACCATATCTCGGTCTTCGAGAATATGAACCAAGTTCCTTGTATCTTTGCACTGTACGTAAAACCGTCAACGGAATTGTATGCAACACCTGAGTCACATAACGTAAACTGCGGTTATCCTCTACCAACGCGACTGCTCTAGCGGCGTTCATGGGGCTTAACGTCATCTTAACTTTCTTACATGTTGTTGAAAACTGAGTTCAATATCACAGAATTCCATTATAACCAAAAAAAGAAAACTATAGTGTTGTAACTTTCTTTTAGCTGCTTGGGTTTAGGGTTGTACCGGATAGAAAGTGGCAAAGAGGGTGTCACAAACGACCCAATGGGTATACTTTTCTTCCCAAAACATGAATTAACACTTCCCTAACACAAACAGGTCCATAGAAGCAAACGGAAATGTTATAATTTGTATTACAGATTGATATTTCAAATTTATTCAAGTGTTGCGTTTTTTTTTGCTCGGCAGTGTATTTGATATTTCGTTGCTCACTCAAGCTGGTTGCATTGATGTTCCTAGGACAAGGGTTGGTGCTATAGAGACTACAATAAGATAGGGCGATGAGTTGAATGCAATTGAAAGTGTCCTGAAATGCAATAAAACGGGACAGGGTAAGAGAACAAGTAATAAAAAAAACCTAATTAGTGGGATTTTCTGTTGATTGTTGTTTCTAGTGGTACTGTGATGCATTATTCCATCTCCCACATGTTAATAGGGAAAAACACAATAACATTCAGATGGTATTGATGTATCAACTGTGGCCAATTTCAAGTTTGCTCCTACATGTTTCAATTAAAATAATCCACACTGACAAAAGGCACGGTTTAACAAAGCAGAATTCAGAAAAAAATTATGGTAATGTATTGTGCACTTAATTATTAATTATGGAAGTTAACCAAACAGTGAATAACATTTATATAAGAGAAAATAAAACGATTTCATTTATTAATTTTTGTGTAACGAGTATATATTCATTTTTGTCATGTATTCAATATATTTTAATGCCTAATTTCACTGAGTTAGGCCTAAACTAAGAGATTTTAAACATCTTTTAGGCACTTAAAACTTCATTTTTCAATGCCTAAAAAATCCGAGGTCTATTCCTTATTATTGCTTATAAATTATATCTTATTTACAATATCAAATAAGTTTATTTTGGGACTGTCAGTGGACAATACCCATAAACAAGTGTTAAGTTATTTTTTCTGTTCCAGTTATTCATACCTATGATGTACTTATTTCTGTACAATAAAGATTATTTATTCATGACCATAACGAAAAACATGCCTTTACTAAATACTTTTGCGTTTGTAAAGTAGGCTTTTATTCAGCATTACTTTATTCCACTAGTGAGATAAAGACTTTACCTCACAGTTCATTAGTATTTTCCTAGTACCCGGGTACACACGTATACTTTTCCATTCAACTACTACTCAAGAAGTTAATATATTAGTTACTAGATGTCACTACCTCTACTTTTTTTACCATTTCTTAAATATACATACACTCAATCTCCTTCTCTTTTCTCTATCTGCTACGTCGTAATTTGTGCATTACATCCATATCTAATATGCATCTTTTTAAAATGTTGTAATAATTTACCTTTTGGGATGCGAGGAGACTTGAACCTGCGAAGTTGGGTTTATAGGATTTTAAAACAACACGCGTTAGTCAACTGAGTTAAACAGACACGATGTGCAATTAAGTTTTAATATTCCTCTCAAGTTTACAGAAGTAAAATGTGAAATTATTTTAATCACATTAGTCCCGTGAACACTTCTAAATAATCTCTGAAACTTCAAAAAGACGAAAATACACGTTTAAAATGAAAAAAAATATATATTAAAATTATATAATTAATTATAATTTGTTATTTATCCAATGCCTTAGATACCATTCTTTATTAATCATGGCCACCTACATCATGACCTACCTAGTACACGTATCGATTCTACAATCCATGCCATGGTATGTGATTATATGAGGACTTATTTTCAACATATTTTCTTTTATAAAACATAATTTTTCGTTATGGTCATAGATAAAATTACGTATGGTACTTGTGAGCGTGATCTTTATTGCGATCGTGTAATTTGAGCACTCGGCTAACGCCTCGTGCTTAAATCTTTCCACTTGCCCAATGAAGGTGCACTTACCTCACAAGTACCATAAATAACTATTAATTAAGACAAGAATTAAAAAAAAAAGCCATAATGATATAGGTTACCATGCCTACCTTCGAATCCAAGTAATTGTCAGCTCAAGCCTAGTAGTGGGTGACAGATTTCTAGCTAGAAAACTATAAATGTGACCTTGATTACAGTTGATGAGGAAGTGAAGTTATATGAGAGCCATTCAGAAAGTAAGGGCCAGTCGTCATTAACCAAAAAATAAATAAATATAGACTATATGGTTTATTATATCTAAGCCTCATTTACAACCATAATTTGTTTCTCTATATAACCAAACCATCGTGACAACTGAGGCATTTGTTACAATGTGGTACGAACTTTGCATGCCTCCATTAAAGAAATTTACCACCAATGAAGATTGCCAAATCTTCATTGCTGTTTCCAGTTCTCGTTCTTTACGAAATACTTTGAGCTCGTAGAAACTGTTAGAGGTTAGAGACGCAAAAAGAGGTGGCAACTGCTATATGCTAGGGTTATATCTTGAGTCTCACTTCAAGAGAATACAATATAACCGTCAAATTGGGTCAATAATCTTATTTTGTGGAGTGTTAACTCATTTTAGTACACAATTGATATAAAATATTTGAGAAAATAATACTTATTTTTCCATAATTCTAATTTATATCCATTTTATCTGTTTCATTGATTTCTTTTACAATTTTGAAAGTTGAGATTATATTACTTTTAACTCCAATTACAATTCCACTACCTACAGACGTGGACAAATTATTAGCAAAATTGAAGATTTTTATTATATATTTTTTCAAAACATGATTCTTCAATTTAGACTACAGTTGACATTTTTGCGTACTTCCAAATTATTAGCAAAACTGAAGATTTGTATTGTACATTTTTAGAAAATTTAACTCTTCAATTTGGACTACATTTGATATTTTTGCATATTTACAAATTATTAACAAAACTGAAGGTTTTTATTATATATTTTTACAAAATTCGATTCTTCAATTTGGAATACAGTTGGCATTTTGGATATTTCCAAATTATTAGGAAAACTGATGATTTTTATTTTATAGTTTTACAAAATTTGACTCTTCAATTTAGACTGTAGTTGACATTTTTGCTAATTTACAAATTATTAACAAAATTGAAGATTTTTATTATATATTTTTACAAAATTTAACTCTTCACTTTAAACTACAGTTGACATTTTTGCATATTTCTGTCTACTGTAATGATAGAAATATGCAAAATTGTCAACTGTAGTCTAAATTGAAAAGTCAAATTTTGTAAACAGAATTATCATAAAAATCGTCAATTTTGTTAATAATTTGTCCACGTCTGTATTTGTCTTTTCTTGAGTAGTATGTAAGTGTAATATCATTTCATGTTTAGAAATTTTTGTTGATCTAAGGTGGTGTTGGCTTCCATAATTTCAAAAACATCAATATCGCCTTTATGTAGCAGTTTAATAAGTTCTGTTTTCCCACCTGTGAGCATCAGAATTATGTCACCCAGGCCACCTGTCAGACTTGATCAATCATAGCATTTATAGGACGCACAATGGGCCAATGTAAGCTTAAATACATGGATTTTTCCAAGGTGCAGCCTTTGAAAGCCAAGCAAAGTCTGGGGTGCAGAACACCAGAGACTGAATTCAGCAGGAATAGTTTTCTCTCTGTTATACTTGAAGCCCTGTGCACATCGCTAAAGTTTTGATTGCCCATTTTAAATCGCATTATATAAACGTACAATAGAAAGAGCAAATCAGTGTCTAATATAACATAAAGCCAGTGTTTACCTTTCCTTGTCTGAGCATCATCATGCCACAGACGGGTTACTCTTTCTATAAGCTCTGGTTTTTCACAGCAGCCCCTGTAGTCAACTCTGTTTAGTGATAACAGTTCTTTCAACTGTTTCACTGTAAGCTTCTCAAGATCTTCCACACTTTCAATACTGGCTAAAGTTATTCCAGTGCAAGCCTAGAATGACATGGACATCATATTAAAAAAACTACTACAAAGCTGAAAGATATTTATATTGTCATCATATGAAGTAAATAAGTGAGGTGATACAAAAGACTGATTTAGAAACTTGACTGACAGACGTGTTTTCAGTATTCTGGAGACCTGTTTCATAAAGCTGTAATGGAATTGTCCTCAATTTGTGGGGGAGGAAGGGACATGTTTGTAGCTGATAGTGAATTTGTGCAAATTATAAGTGTTGTCAATAAATCAAATATTAAGTTCATTAGGTTCTGTGTTACTAAGGCCCGATTGTATAAAACTCCCTGACTAAAGATCAATTTTGATCGAAGATCGAAAAATGAACCGAGTTCAGACACTTATTCTATTGTATAAAACTTTTCTGCGATAAAATTACCTTGGTTCAAATGCAATCTGAGTTCACGTGAAAAGGATTTGGCAACATCGCAGAAACAGGTGAAATACGTGATGCGCGGACCATGTTATACAGGTTTGTTCAGTGTTGCCAATCTAGCGACTTTAACTCTGTTTCAACAACAATTTATTTTAACTTTTATATTGCTTAAATAGGGATTTAGTGACCTTTTTAGCACCCCATAGTGACAAAATTTAATCTTTCTTTGTTGATAATGAGAAATCTAGCGACTTTACAACTACTTTTTGGCGACTTTCCGTATTACACTCTGTTGGAGACACTGTTTTTTTGTGCAATGTAAATAATGGCGGACAATAAGAAGAAGGTTGACTGTTCTCCAAGTTGTTATCATGTTATGGTGTTTGATACTGCTAAACATAATAAAGCTTTATAAAACGACAATTTTCGTTTAGTAATACAGTTAATTGAACATTTATGAATGTACCTATCATATCCATTAATAATTAATGGTTGTTATAAACATAATATAATTATAGGTTATGTATTTGATACTGCTGAACACGATAGAGCCTTATAAAATATAAGAATGTTTGTGTATTAAGGCAAGAAATTGAAAGAAATATATATAAATGTACCTAACATATCTATTAATATTAATAATAATGGATATTTTATTTGCACAATCTGTCACTCGTATATTTCAAACAGAAAAGAAATAACTGAACTTGAATCATCTAACTAAATCGGAGAAATTTCTTCAGTCAAAGTTGACTTTAGTTTGAGACAAATTAATCTCAGATTAGACTTTATACAACACAAAATTCTAAGTTCAGCTGAAACAAGGATCAATTTAACCTCTGATCTAAGATTAAATGGTTTATACAATCGGCCCTAAATGTAACATTGTAAAATTCTTTTGTAGAACAAAAAGTTACATTTGTTTGGATCAAATTTCTACAAATATAAAAGACAAAATTAAAATTCTTTCAAGCATTTATCATCATAATACACTGCTCTCTTAAATTGACTGAGTGTATTGGAAATTAAATCAATGGCTTTCCCAAAACATGCTATGAAATGTTTCATATAAAATAATTTTTATTTCGTAGATGAAGCAAAAATTGTATTAAACTTTTTTATTTGAGATACATCAAAGAATAACCCCCTGAAATTAATGACATTACTTACAGTTCACCCTATATACATATATACAGAGTGTAACTGAATTACTTTTTCAAAATTTGTGGAGAAGTAAAGATGATATGACTGGAAATAAGAATTGGAGTATCTACAGCATGCCTTGCCGTAACTTCTAGAGGACATTCTCTTGCAATTGCGTGATAGTGGTACCAGCACAATTGTGATCCATTGCACTTCGATCACCTGGCCCATGTATTTCATAGTATCTTCAAGCAGAGAGTAATTGGAAGGGGATGCCCAGTCCCTTGGCCTATGCACTCTCCTGACTTCAACCATGCTGACTTTTTACTTTGGAGGTACGTGAAGGCTATTGTGTAAGCAATACCAGAAGAAACAGTAAATGAGCTTACTGAGTGCATCTTTACAGCATTTGATACCATAGGAGGAGAGCATGGAATCACGATTCGTCGTTGCATGCTAGGTAACAAAGTTCGCGGTCGTCACTTTGAACTTCATTGTAAATGTGAAGTCAATAAGTTCTTCCACCTACTCTGATGTTTTATTTAGCTTAAGGAATACACAGAAAGCAACCTCTCGCAGTGCTGTAGATACTCCAATTTTCATTTTTGGTCATGGGTTCTTTGGTGAAATTTTTCACCACATCACCCTCTGCATTCCCACAAATTTTGAAAAAGTCATTCAGTTACACCCTGTATGTATGTATGTATGTGTATATATATATATATATATATAATTTTTTGATAACTGTTATAGTTTTGTGTGAAGTAGTGAAGGACGATAATTTAAGCTTTACTATACACATGGCCTTCACTGTATTTTATGAGCATAATGCAGCATTTGAATTGGTTCAGTGAAACTGGAGTTTCTCTTTAAAGATATAGAAAATAAATTTGAACATGAATGTAACAGAAATTGTGCCGCATTCTAAACAGCATTTGGGTACAGCATTGCAATTGTTCACAAATGAAGTAAAAGACCATTCTAGAACCTTACAAATCCAAAATAACGAGGATAAAATAAATCACGAAGTGGAAAATAAATAATTACTTATACTTATAACAGAACCCCATGCAGGATAATCTTTACAAAGGTAAAATCTATATTGGTTGTAATAAGGAAGATGAAGATGAGGAGAAACTGAACCAGAAAAAAAAATTATGCAAAGAAGACTGGAGAAAAATAAGTTGAGGAGGGCGAGAAGGAGAAAATACATGAAGAGAAAAATGAAAGTAAAATTACGAGAAGAGAAGAAACGAGGATATGGAAGAGAATGATATTGACAATAAGCTGCCTTGAGTAATCCCTCTCCACAAATCAACTGCACTTTGTTAAAATAGCTTCATACCTGAGTTGTGATGATAGGCTCCTTAATGGCACCATCATCCAAGGTCTCATCTGCTGTTTCTGTTGGCACAGCACCAATAATTTCAAAATCATCTTCAGAGTTTTCTGCAACCATTTCTGCAACTTCATCAACTTCCATTGACTCGACGTCATCTACACTCACATCTGCAGCTTCATTATTTGCAGTTGTTGCTTGTGCAGCACTTGTAGTTTCTGGTACCTCTGACACTACAACACCAGTCCCTTCACTAACCACTCTTCGTGGGGATTCGTCTTCTGCAATTGTTATTGTGGGTTCAGGTCCAGAATCCGAATTGCTCGAGTCTCCAGCCCAGTCTGTCAACTCTACAATATCAACATCGGTAGGTGACTGCTCCCCAAACCATTCCTTATTTGAAGGCGTGCTGGATGAACTACTACTGGTGGAAATGTGACATGTAGTATCATGCGATGCGGGTGAGCTTGTTGTAGCTGTCTCTTGATGTTCAGGAGTTGAACTAGGAACAGTGGCAGCGTCTTCTGCACCAGACCCAGCAGCTGCAGCTCTCTCATTGGAAACCCTAGAATTCTGTAGAACAATATTGTTTGATTACTTAACATGAAGTCACAATTAGTTAGTGGCTTATAGATTATAATGCTCATCTTTGGAAGAAGAAAAAAAAAAGCGCACGCAAGCATGGATGCACACACATGCGGAATATGTTTAAACCAAGCCAAGAATGATGAATTTTAAATTACATTGGAAGAAAAATAAAGTAGGTAAATGTATGAATTCGAAATGCGACAGTAAAACAAGTGGACAGCTTCAGATACTTGGGATGTATTGTAAGTAGTAACATGAGCTGCAGCCAGGAAGTCAAAAGGAGAATAACATTGGCAAAAGAAGCATTCAAAAGAAAAATGAGCATCTTCTGTGAACTTCTGGAGAAAGAACTAAGGAAGAGACTAGTGAAGTGCTTTGTGTGGAGTGTCGCAGTTCATAAGGCAGAAATATGGACATTACGACAAAGTGAAGAGAAACAGCTGAAGATATTTGAAATGTGGAAAATGTGAAATGGACAGACAAAATAAGAAAAGAGTAGGTGAAGAAAGAATAATGCTGAAATTGATCAGAAAGAGAAAAAGAAACTGGCTAGGTCACTGACAGAAGAAACTGCCTACCGAAGGATGCACTGGAAGGAATGGTGAATGCAAGAAAGTTCGAGGCAGAAGAAGATATCAGATGATAGATAACATTAAGATATATGGATTATATGCGGAGAGTAAGAGGAGGACAGGAAAGAGTAAAGATTGAAGAATGTTGGGTTTGCAGTGAAGAACCTAACCCTTGGGCAGAAAACTATGAATGAATGAATGACTTGGCAATATGGGAACATTTGCCAATACCAGTGAACAATCATGGCAGGTGTTCTGTGCTTTACTGTCTAAAATAAGAATGTCTGCACTAAAGAGTGTGACCAAACAAAAGTAACTTTAAGGCCCAATTGTATAAAACTCCCTGACTAAAGATCAACTTTGATCGTAGATCGAAAAGTGAACCGAGTTCAGACACTTCTTCTATTGTATAAAACTTTTCTGCGATCAAATTACCTTGGTTCAAATGCAATCTAAGTTCACGTGAAAAGGATCTGGCAACATCGCATAAACAGGTGAAATACGTGATGCGCGGACCATGTTATACAGGTTTGTTCAGTGTTGCCAATCTAGCGACTTTAACTCTTTTTCAACAACAATTTCTTTTAACTTTTATATTGCTTAAATAGGGATTTAGTGACCTTTTTAGCACCCCAATAGTGACAAAATTTAATCTTTCTTTGTTGATAATGAGAAATCTAGCAACTTTAGAACTACTTTTTGGCGACTTTCCGTATACTCTGTTGGAGACACTGGTTTTTTGTGCAATGTAAATAATGGCGGACAATAAGAAGAAGGTTGACTGTTCTCCGAGTTGTTAAAATGTTATGGTGTTTGATACTGCTAAACATAATAAAGCTTTATAAAACGACAATTTTCGTTTAGTAATACAGTAAATTGAAAATTTATGAATGTACCTATCATATCCATTAATAATTAATGGTTGTTATAAACATAATATGTAATAATAGGTTATGTTATTTGATACTGCTGAACACGATAGAGTCTTATAAAATATAAGATTGTTTGTGTATTAAGGCAAGAAATTGAAAGAAATATATATAAATGTACCTATCATATCTATTGATATTAATAATAACGGATATTTTATATGCACAATCGGTCACTCGTATATTTCAAACAGAAAAGAAATAACTGAACTTGGATCATCTAACTTAGGCCCAATTGTATAAATCTCCCTGACTAAAGATCAACTTTGATCGAAGATCGAAAAGTGAACCGAGTTCAGACACTTCTTCTATTGTATAAAACTTTCCTGCGATCAAATTACCTTGGTTCAAATGAAATCTAAGTTCACGTGAAAAGGATTTGGCAACATCGCATAAACAGGTGAAAAACGTGATGCGCGGACAGGTTTGTTCAGTGTTGCCAATCTAGCGACTTTAACTCTTTTTCAACAACAATTTCTTTTAACTTTTATATTGCTTAAATAGGAATTTAGCGACCTTTTTAGCACCCCATACTGACAAAATTTAATCTTTCTTTGTCGATAATGAGAAATCTAGCGACTTTACAACTACTTTTTGACGACTTTCCGTAAACTCTGTTGGAGACACTGGTTTTTTGTGCAATGTAAATAATGGCGGACAATAAGAAGAAGGTTACTGTTCTCCGAGTTGTTATCATGTTATGGTGTTTGATACTGCTAAACATAATAAAGCTTTATAAAACGACAATTTTCGTTTAGTAATACAGTTAATTGAAAATTTATGAATGTACCTATCATATCCGTTAATAATTAATGGTTGTTATAAACATAATATAATTATAGGTTATGTTATTTGATACTGCTGAACACGATAGATCCTTATAAAATATAAGATTGTTTGTGTATTAAGGCAAGAAATTGAAAGAAATATATATAAATGTACCTATCATATCTATTAATATTAATAATAATGGATATTTTATTTGCACAATCTGTCACTCGTATATTTCAAACAGAAAAGAAATAACTGAACTTGGATCATCTAACTTAATCGGAGAAATTTCTTCAGTCAAAGTTGACTTTAGTTTGAGACAAATTAATCTCAGATTAGACTTTATACAACACAAAATTCCAAGTTCAGCTGAAACAAGGATCAATTTAACCTCTGATCTAAGATTAAATGGTTTATACAATCGGGCCTTAAACGGAGAAATTTCTTCAGTCAAAGTTGACTTTAGTTTGAGACAAATTAATCTCAGATTAGACTTTATACAACACAAAATTCCAAGTTCAGCTGAAACAAGGATCAATTTAACCTCTGATCTAAGATTAAATGGTTTATACAATCGGGCCTAACAAGATTCTATCATAGCCATGACTAATCTAAAATTTGCACTTTCTCTTATTACAAAAAAATTTTCCCTATTTTCATTTATAATTAAACACTACTGTATTACTTTACCGGAAAATCAGTACTATGAGATGTGTCTGAGGTAGATGGAAAACAGTAAGCAGGTGGCTGGTCTTGCATTGCTGAAGAGTGATCTCCACCCTGCATTCCATATTGGCCACTACGACTGCTATGAAAATCACTTCGTTGGGAGTTATTTGATGAATTACCAGCATGGCGGATAAGCAAATTCACTAGATCATCCTTTTCTGAAACAATTCAACAACTGCTGTAAACTCATATAACATAACTCAACTGCATGTAGTTAGCTTTCATTTTATTAAGTTGAAATAAATATATTTCAATTTATTTCAACTTTATTAAAGATATATTTGCAATCACAAAGACAGAATAATAAAAGAAAAGTCAAACTGTGACATAACAGTATGATGCATTGGCACATAAATGCTAATAATCATGTACATTGGCACCTTAAGATCTGGTAGAGAATTTTTTTTAGTAGAAACTTATTTACAATATAGTAATCTGTGACACAACAGCCAATGAAGCACCAAGGCCAACCAGTCGATCGCTGGCCCCACATTCATATGCCTCAGCAGAAGTGAATGATCATCCAACTAGTATGAAGGTATCGTGTGGTCAGTACAATGATTCCCCCAGCAATTATAGCTGATTTTCAAAACCAGATTTCACTCCTAGCATAGATCTCTAAATTCATCATGATATTGGGTGGGCACTGGTTCCTACACCAGCTGAAACTGAGGAAAAAGTTCCTTGCCTATTAGGACTCGAAGAACCAGTGCTCATTTCACAATGCAAGTGATGCTACAGTTTGGTACAGTAGTTTCACCAAAAAATTACCAAATAAATTTGTGTCAGTTTAGTATATAAAATAATATTACTAGTTTCGATTAATAATTACTAAAATATCATTGTATCGTCCATTTACAATTGAGGACTGTTTTTGCAAAACTTGCTAACTGAAAAAACTAAATTTTAGAGGAGAGACAAAACACTATAGTAAGCAAGTTTTGCTGTATTTCTCACTTACAGCAGAAAACAAGTTTTGAAAAAACGATCACACTTTGACACACTACAATGAAGAGAAATAACCCAATTTTACTAAGACGCTTTGAACATCATGTAGAGGCCTGCCTTATGTTAACGAATCCATCAAAATCTCAATTTTGAAAATTTTGCAGTTAGCAAGTTTTGCAAAAACGGTCCTCAATTCCTACTTTTAGATGCAGATGATTACTAGCTATAACAGTGCATCTCCTTGTGATGTCTTTTGATTTAAATATAATTTTATGCTCGACCATGCCGAAATGTAGTAATTATACACCTGGTAGCAGACCTTTAATGTATGTCATTAAAGTACACTTACTCATTAAAAGGTCAGGTCTTTCAGCCAATGACGACTCAGGTTACAACTGTTCAGCCAATGACAGGTCAGCTTTGTAACGTTATAAAACCGCAAGTATTGATTATTCTTGGATATGCAATCGAAAGAGAATTAGCGAAAAGTCACGGAGGCTGGAAATCCAATACTGTCGCAGAAGGTTATGTTCTGTTACTATAATAATTAGCGTTAATTGTAAATAATATTCAAATAAATTCAATTTGTCATCTCGTTTTTCAATGTCGAATTCAATAATCAAGGTTATAATATTATAATATTATCAAGTTTAATGGGACTATGTCAAGGTTAATGACATTATTGTTCCTCGGAAAAAATCAATACTTTGGCGTCTGCGCACATCTCACAATTCACGACCTAGAACAAGGTCACTTCCGATCTTGTCAGTTACAAATAAAATGTATACATCTGAATACTGGTAATTTCAAGTTAGAAATATGGTCGAGCATAAAAAGTCGTATGAAACTCGCCTATAATGGTAATTAAGAAGCTCGTATGAAAATTATGAAACTTGCGCTCATTTCATAAATATCCATACTCGATTCTTAATTACTATCATTATAGGCTCGTTGCATAATGTACTATTATGACTGTAACAGCAACTAGTTAAATAACTTTCATGAGGACTAAAGTTCGACATCTAACCAACATAAAATGCAAAACTAGAAATAACTACAGATTTATTGGAGAGCTCACCGCGTTAGTGAAACAGAGCTACCCTCTAGCAGGAGGCCTTTGCCCTCCAAGGGACACATTAGGCTATTATTATTATTATATAAGAAGACTAACAGATTAGGCCAATAACCTGGAAACTAAAACAACCCATCACCACTCTTAGAAGTTGACTTCTGGTATCTAAATGAAGGAATGAACCGAAAGTTTCCTAAATTATACTTGAATATAATAGGAGTTCCCTCCTCTCTGCAGGTGTTTCCCTGGATTTTGTGTATTTGGTTAACAAATCGTAACCAGATTCACGCACAAAGAAGGATCAAGAAAGACTCGCATACTAATATCAATTTTAAATTAGTTATTTCACATACTCTTAAGGCAAGTACTTACCAACACAGCCTCTTGTAGACACTTGTTGGGATGTCAGATAAAGCTGCAAGTCTTTCACTCTAAGTTGTCGAAGCTGTGAACGGATCAAAGGCCTTGCAGTCAGCACCTCACATTTACTACACTTTAGCTTCTTATCTGTGAAACGGGCCAATACTGAAGTACCACTGTTGCTCCCACCATTCTGTCCCAATGGCAGGCAATGACTGCAGTAGTAGCGCTGACATACTGAACATTGTCTCTTAAAAATAAAACAAAGCAACATCAGCATAACAGGTTTGTGACATTATAAAATACTCGACTGATACCATTTGCCCCTAGGATGACTCCGAGATCTTCACTGACTCAACATACAACACAGTTGTTAGGAATATAAACTCTTGGCACCTTCTTGGTAACTCATGGAACTAATGCTTACATGTTTTGCAACATCATTCATGGACAGTAGCTTTTAATGCTGAAAATCACCAGTTATTAGTGCGTCTTTTATTGTGTCAAAGAAAGGACAGTTCGATTTCAGATCAAGCAGACAAAGAGAATGAGGTATAACACTTACCTCCTCCTACGTCATTTTCTTTATTCTACTGAAGTCCTGAACACAGTACTATACGAAGATTCTATTTAACAAAAATTCAGGAAACTACATAGTCGCGATATGACCTAGGAGGTCAAGTGACCATAAATAAATATGGATTTAAAATAAAAAATCTGAATTTCATATCCTAAGATATTTTTCAAAAGAATTGAATTTCGTTACAGAGTTCGTAAATCTCTTTATTGGTTCTTGACCTCCACTCCCCCTATGTCATTTACTGGCCCAAAAATTCTTCTCTTCCCCATGTATTTATTTGTCTTTTATCTGTCTTTGTCTTTGTAAGAGTGCAAGTTTCCATACATCACACTATAAGGCTTAATGTAGTTTTGTATAGGCCTACATTTATTTTAACTCTTTTTGATAGATTTTTTGTAATGAATAATAGCTTTCATTTCCAGACAGTACGCTTGCTTCTATTTCTATACTGTTATCATTTTTCTCTGTAATTTGTGAACCTAAATATATTTGAAAGTTTCTTATCAACATAAACACATTGATTAAATAAACATAAACATGTTTTCCTAAGTAGGCCTACTACTCTTTTCTTTATCTCGATAAACAAAGACATGTGCTATTAATTCGATTGAAAACAAACGAGTATTTCTGATAACTAAACGCTAATTAATAATAATAATAATAATAATAATAATAATAATATTAATAACAAAAATAATAATAAGCATGTATTAAACACTGGTAAATAATAAAAGAACTTACTCTTCTTTTGAACACAGTAAATCTCACAGAGCATCCTTCACAGGCCATTGCAGCTCTTCTTTGCTGTTCAGAGCCTACAGAGTTTCCTCTGCAGAAACCTGCACTCACAAAATCCTAAATGGAGGAAAAAAGAAAAACATATTAAAAATAGTTTAGGAAATCTTTATTAGCTATGTTCAGTGTAATTCTTCCTATTCTCCGTGGTATAATGTTGGCTCTGCTGGATACTGGTGGCATTGCTGATATTAATTTTTTACGTGGTTATTTAACGACGCTGTATCAAATACTAGGTCACTTAGCATCGATGGAATTGGTGATAGTGAGATGGTATTTGCCAATATGAACCCGTGGACTCACCATAGATTACCTGACACTTGCCTTACATTTGGGAAAAACCTCGGGGAAAAAACCCAACCAGGTAATCACCCCAAGCGGGAATCGAACCCGCGCCCGAGCGCAACTCCGGATCGGCAGGCAGGAGCCTTAGCTGACCGAACTACGCCGGTGGTTTGCTGATATTAACAAATTTCATATTTTGCGATCATGTACTACGATAATTTAGACGGATTTTGTATTTCGCGTCAAAACACGATAATAATACTAGTGGATTTTACAGTTAATAAAAACTTCGTGAATGATTGGGTTACAGTAAATGATTTTGAATCTCGCGGGTATATTTTCTTATTCAGTGATGTCACGAATATCTCTCTCTCTCTCAATTACAGGAGCTTACACAGTTTACTCTCACTTTAAGAATATCTTGTACCAGGAAAACAAGCTTACTCTAAAACTACTAAAGCATGGTTCTTGGCTAATTAGTCCATGGCATGACTAATACTGTAATTGTACTTGTGTCATTATGATTTGTCTTAGTAATCCCACAGTCTAATATACAGGGTGATTCACGAGGATTTACCGCACTTTGCGGAGCTTATTTCCGAAGACATTCTGAGCAAAAAATGTCATATAAACATGGGTCCTATTCTCAATATTTACAGAGTTACGTTTCGTTATTGGAACGCATTGCTGTGAATGCGTGATCTTGGTCAGTATGCAGTTAGCAGCCAGGGCGAGTGTTACGGAAATCAAAGATAGCCGTATGCAGTTATGTAGAGTGACGAGTGCCATTCACAAGTGTGCGTCCAAGTGTGCAGACAGCGACATTTTTTAAAATGTGTTGTAAACTCTCAAAGACTAAATTTGGATACAAAATTGAACTGCTAATAATTAAGTCGTAAGAATAATGTAATTTTATAGTTAAATATATATATTTTTTTTTATCCAATGCCACCAGGTTGTCTTCTCGACATTTCTGGTCTTCTCTCCTGGCTGTGGCTTAATTGTAACCCACTTCTGAGGTTGGGGCGCCTGGAAGGCAGAGTTACATTACCCCGACAATGTGATAGGATGATTATGATAATGTAGTGCCAGGAGAGGTCTTAAATCTAAACTTAACCTAAATTCCAGACCATGAACGAACACAGGAATAATCCCCTTTAAGGAAAAATTCCTGTGCTCTAACCGGGAATCGAACCCGGGACCTCATGAACTATAGCCAGAAGCTCTGACCACTAGACCATGACCATGTTACCTAATAACGTAAGTTAACAGAAAAAGTCTTCAAGAACACTAAATTTAGTTAAATATAGAAAAAGATGTCTGTACGAAGCAACTAAGGAGTTCACAGCACATTTTTAGCTTCATAATACTTGCCAATTAAAAAAATGATACTTCTGAATGGTTCATTCTCTATTTGTATTATTCTTTTACCTTAAAACTAAAGAAAAAAAGTATTTTATAAACAACTTTAAATTAGTGTAACTCTGAAAATATTGAGAATAGGAACTATGTTTATATGACATTTTTTTGCTCAAAATGTCTTCAGAAATAAGCTCCGTAAAGGACGGTAAATCCTCGTGAATCACCCTGTATACAGTCACGAAATTCAATACATAGGGAATATGCATGCATAGATAGTTGCTAACCACTAGGATCGCTATTAATGCCTCACCACAGACAATGCGAAATAGTACTGGCACAGTCTATTGTTCCTAGTACTCTCATCACCTCAAGCTTCGTGACTGTTTATACTAGACTGTAGTAATACTAACAGGCCTGTGATTTAGAAGTAAAAGGACCTGAATACAACAAGTGGCCAATCTTCAACATCTCCCCATACCACACACGAGACTGACGTCTGATTTGCATTTCGTTATGAGTTAATTGAGGGGATAGCTAAGTGACACGAGACTGAGGTATGTGACAAGGTACAGTAGTGTGATAGTTTAGGGGATATTTAAGTGACGTAAGGCTGAGGGAGGGTAGCTGCAAATATATTAAATAAGCAGTCATGGACAGCTGATAAGGACTGGTCCTCCAGCTTGGGGTTTGAGCGAAGAGCTAACAACCCATCACTGTAAAAAAGGAGCTTGTTACGAAACCCCAACATAAGCATCGGAACAGGAAAACAGAGTTTGGAATTGAACGGGTTACATCAGCTGCTTGTTTATGCAGATGACATGAATATGTTAGAAGAAAATCCACAAACTATTAAGGAAAACATGGGAATTTTACTTGAAGCAAGTAAAGAGAGAGATCTGTAAGTAAACCCCGAAAATACAAAGTATATGATAATGTCTCGTGACCAGAACATAGCATGAAATGGATATATAAAAATTGGAAATTTATCCTTTGAAAAGTAGAAAAATTCACGGTGGTTTACATTAAGAATATTGATTCCTATGAGAATTACATGCAATGACCCAAATTTTAAGAATTTGTAATTGACTTGAAAACAGAAATGCCATTATACTTGCAAAATGATAGAATAGCCTTCTCTTTTCAAGGTAAGAAAATGTCATGATAGTACAATTCACCTTTATTGTGTAAGATATGATCTTTGCCTGAACCATTATATATTACAGTATGTTCATTTTCAATTACCTAGGAAAAGATTAAGATAATGTAAACATTTTACATCAATTTACAAAAGTTCACAAAATTGTACAAGTTCTGGGGTAAAACTGACCACTCTACCTTACTTCAGATGTAATTTCGTTCTCGTCATACAATATATGAATAGTGATGCTATAAAAAATATGTTGGGAGATTTTTTTATGGAAATGTAAGATTTTGGCATACTTAATCTTGAGATAACTTACTTACATCAAATTTGGATTATAAGATTTCAAGGAAGGCTTGCACAAACAGACAAACTGAGAATGAAAGTCTGAATTGTTTAAAAAGACGATCCTTACATAGGAGCACGATTTTCTGTGGTTGGATTTAGGCTTACAACATAATTGAAAACAAAATCTCAATTTCAATTTAATAATTGAAAGGTAAGGGGAAAAACGATGAATGTCACATTTCTGTTATGGGTGATATAATGATGTAATTCAGTATATTGCTGCAAAATTTATTGCTGTTCCTATTGAAAATGAAGAAAAGGATGATTGTATCCTGGTGATATATACTGGTATTTTTTTTTTCACCATTTTTGATAAGAGCAGCATTAAAGTTTGTAATAATCTACTGAATTAGATAATGACATCACCCTTAATAGAATTATGACATTCATCATTTTTCCCATGTAGCTTTTAATTGCTCTTCTTAAATTCTAATGTTTAATTTTATTGAAACATTAAGTTATGTCAAAATAAATAGAGAAAACAAATTAAATATATATTATACAATTAGGCTATACCAATATCAACACGCCCCAGTAAACCGACAATGAGATACAGTGGTGCCACTTCATGCCAGAACAATTTTAAGTTAATTTTTTATACCTTTTCTGCTGGCCTCTTGCGAACAAACATCTTGCAGTAAATTTGATATGAAGCTTGAGCCACGATATTCTTGGCAGTGCTAGCTCATCATCATCTCTTTCTGGTGATAAATGGTATTCGAGAATAATTCATATTAAAATCTAAAAAGATGATATTCAATATATTAGATTTTCAAAATGACAATAGGTCAACCAGTTTGGGCTTAAAAAGTTGAGTTAAACGTCAGGACTCACTATTGTCTTATTAAAACGTTCTTAGGCACACACACAAAGTATGATCATGACATTTTATTATCTATAAAGTATAGGCCTTCACATTATATTCTTTTTAATAACCACAATACCGTTCTGTTAAAAGTTAAAATTTCAACATTTTTTTTCCTGTGCATTCGTCCATTCCTAAGAGTCAAAGAAAATTATGTAGTAAGCATCGGCCAGGCCATCTTCCTGCAAAAGAGATCCAGGGCACATCCATTACCAAATAGGTTCTGCATATATTTCAGTTAACTAAATTTTCAACGATTTCTTATGACTAACATATTTTCAGCCTCTTTACACTCTAACGGAAGAATATGTGCCCTGGATCTCTACTGCGGAAAGATGGCAGTCTGACCGATGCTTAATACATAAGTACCTTAAAGTACATTTACATTCTAAATAAAGTTTACTTGCAACTGTACAAATTCAAAGTCTACTGGTGAATTCGATACCGTACGGAACTTTACGTTTTTTGGTACCGGTAGATTGAGAATTTTCATAAGGCCGACAATCAGTGACAGGTCAGGTTAGGTTTGTTGAGGCTTTTGGTATGCCTTGCATATATAATTATTATACATATTTTATGAGATATCCAGTACGGAAATCATGCCAACTTTAATCAACATAAAATGTTTTGTGTAATTTCAATTAACTGTACTTAAATTATTAATAATATCATACGCATTTTCAATATTTCTTAAACGCACCCATGGAAAAAAGTTAGGCCTATTGTGATCATTCCCTTGCCATAAGAACGCGACAAGGGCCTGATCACTTGTACTCAGTTACCATTTACATTATGACAGTACAATTTTACTATTTTCAAAATCAAAACCACATAGCATAATAATTATAGGTTGACAAAACTACGTATCAAACAGGGAAGAATGCTAGTCAACCCATTTCTGAAGGACTTTTAACCTACAAATTAACATTCCAAAAAGAATCACTACAATAGAAGTAAATAATTTACAAAACTGAAATGGAACTCCATATAAGGAAAAGTAATTTTATATTACCGGAATGGTTCTGAAAGTCCATTAGTCCTATGAGAAATTATGTACCATAAAAAAAAAAGAAACTGTAAACAATGTTTTAAGAAGGAAACATGGTAGTCATCAAAACATAAAAGGTTCAAACAAAACATGTCTGATGTCTCTCTTAAAGGCATTTTTATTTTCGCTATAACTGTAATAACTTTAACCATAGCAGACATATCACATGCCATTTAACTATTTTAATAGTCATGATTCGTTTTAACCATAGCATTGTACTGATATTACATTAAAAATATAAATATAAGTGGGGTCTTGTTATAAATCACATTTTTGTTAAGCTCGTTGTAGTACTTACAAACATCGTGTTTATTTACAAGCACACTTAGCCCAGTAAGTTTTGGAATAGCAATTTAATTGTAAATTACATCATTCATACACCATAATTATTCTCGACCCCCAACTTCCTACGCTTGCACAGAATCGAACGCGATAGGCTGGACAGGTGATCCAGCCAACTTCAATAACACATGACGTCATCTTGACGTCAAAAGCAATCACCAATCACATAGCACCACATACTGCTTTTGGTAAAATGTGACATGTCAGATGACGCAAAGACCATGGATTGTGTGGAGAAAGCGCTGATACTAAGATTCTGAAGAATGGAAATTCATTATTGTATTAGTAAGGGTTTGGCTCTGAGTACTAACTATTTACGAGTATCATAAGCAAGAGATTTGCTTCAATGTATTGTCTTAAAAAATGGCGGTACCGAAAGCTATAATTATAACGTCGGTTCCAAAATACATAGGCAATGACGGTGCTCTTAATAGTGAAGTTGGAATTAAGTTGAAACCTGGAAATTCAATTTTGAGGTGTAATAATAACAACACGCAAGTAATCGGCAAAATGGTTTTACCACAGTCAAATTCGTTTGCAACATCAAAGTGTGAAGAAGTACAACCAGTCATGACGAATCGTAAAAGGAGATTGGATCATTTAACTTTGGAAGAAAAACTACAAAGAAAGTAAGTTAATTTATCTCAACACGATTTCAGTTTATAGGTGACTACTGTACTTACCTGTAAACTTGTACCAGTATGTATGATGCAAATAACAGGCAAAGTTATGACTTCACTTATGTCACTTTTTCCGCTAAGTTCTCATACACGTAATTAAAAATAACAAATATAGCAAATTGAAGTATGTTGAACATATAACTAACAGGTCTACATTAACATGCCTGTCGTTTGAATTAGCGGAAAAAAATACAGTAAGTGACAAGGGAGCGAATTGCTTGTATATGACTTAACTAACATGCATAACTTAGTACACATACTTTAATAATTAAAACTAAATATTTTATTATTTCAGAAAATTGAAGAACAGAGTAGCAGCTCAGAGTTCAAGGGACCGAAAGAAGGCGAGATTGGAAGACTTAGAAATTCAAGCTAAAGCTCTCAGAGAAAAGGTATTAATCATATGCGAATCTCCCCATGCAGAAAGGGCTTCAGTCCATTAGACTAGTTTTGAGAAAACTAAAAAAGAACATTCTGTACACTATATTCCTTTCTGCATAGAACTCTGAGCATGACGCTTCAGTTTCTATCTTTCCAAGCAATGAACTGAATACCTTTCTGCACAGGCCGATGGAGCCACCCATAAAGATATGATTTCCCTCCATCGACAGGGTATCTCGTTTTTTCAAAATTTGTGACTGAAGGCCTTTCTGCATGGGTCGATTCATTGTGTCTTTTAAAAACTTTTACAAAGCACAGAAGTCAATTTTATGCTCTTTTATGCCTATGCTTTGTTAATAGAAGCGTAATTTTAGTCTATGACACTGTTTTCAAGAAACTAAATAGACCTATGTATCAATAATGGACATGGTAGTAAACAAAGTTTATATTTGTGCAATTGTTGTAAGAATAATTGTTTACTTTTACATGAAAAATTAGGAACTGACACAGGCCTATGAAAATTTTATTCTCGCCTATCATTGTTGAAATGGAAGATTCCTCCCCTCCCTCTGCATTCTTGGAAGAGGCATTTTAAATTATAAAGGTAACAGGATTCTGAAGTTTATTCTCGCAAACTAAACGGAAATCCATAAAAAAAAATTGACATCAACAAAGTTTGAGTCACATGTGGCTGATGCAATCATTTTCGTTTGTGACTCAATACACATAAGGATACGAAGAAAGCATTTCAAGCGATTATCAAGTCAGCTAGGCTAATATTTTTAGACTTATTGATAAATGGAAATTATTTGTAGACAGTATTATTCATTCTCAAACCGAAATGATGTTGAAAGATGTGCAATTCTTATTTCGGAATTTTTAATTTCGCAGGAAATTATACAATTATGACTTTGCCAAAACATCCTGTTACTTTCCACTTGACCAGAAACAAATTGACAAAACCTTCAATGTAGGTCTGCAGTGGTCTACATGCTTGAAATTATTAATGGTGGATGAGAGTTTGAACTTAAGACTATTTTAAAACATTAGTGTTCATGAGAGCCAAATAGCTAAGGCAGTGATTTTCAAACTTTTTGGGTCAAAATTACTTTTAACAATTACGAAAGAAAATATGCTGACCATTATTGAGTAGTGAGTTGCAGCACACTTTAAGAAATCAGCTTTCTGACAGATTTATTTACTTTTCTGGTACTTTTAAAAAGTCATCAATTTTAGTTAAAATTGCTATAGGCTATATTTCCAAAAATGTTTTTACAATCGATTAATATTTATATAAGTCAAGAATCTCAAATTAGAAGCCATGGAGTTCATGAAAATACACAGGTATATTCAAATAATTTCGCAATGTGATCCACAGACCACACAGTTTGAGAAATGCTGAATTCTAAAGATGGCCTTTCAATCAGAAATCAATGTTGAAATATCTACAAATCCAGTTACAATTTGTGATGAACAGAAATTGTGTTGGTATAAGTTTTCTCTGGATATTTACATCACATTTGCAGCCCCTCCTACATGTCTTTATTGTTATTCACAAAATGAAACAAAATTGTACTACATCTCCATGGCTAACCGCGTACATCTATATCTGACGCAATAATTCCCCATCTGTGCGTCATTTTTCTGATGGTGAATTAGATTTCGAAATTCTGTTGAACCTCTTTTGTTAGTTACTCGAGTGTTACGTAAATTTCATTTAATCAATAAATGTGTTCCGTAGAAACTTCGCTGTTGACAATTACAGTATTGATTTATTGATTTAATATTAAAGTACATGCATACTTCGTGACAAAGATACAGAGCTAACTTCAAATTTATGAGACGACAGTGCCTTTAATATTTAAAAGAAATCCTCATTTTGGATTAGAGGCAAAACTTACAAAAAATGTTGATAGAAAAAAAAATAGGCTTATATTAAGTAAATAATTATTTAGTTATTTTTATGACACTGAAAATAATTTTCTATTCAATGAATAGTTTAAATTGTATACTTTAAATATTTTAAATATTTCCAAAGTACCAACTGATCATGAGTACTGATGATTCCTCATCAATGGGGGCTAGAGTTCGATGTCTGGTGGAGTTACTGAAATTTTTTGTGAGGCAGATTTCCTCAGGAGTAGGCTACTTTGGTTTCCACTGCAGATCGCATTTCAGCATTGTTCAGTTATAGCCTAGATACCTGATGAATTAAAATAAAAAATTACTGTTATAGTTGAGAATAATACAGATTTAAGTATATAGCTAACTTATATAGAGAGAGGCTCCAGTTCTTGAAATATTGATGCATACAGTTGTGTTATTTCATGTGAAGTAATACTCACAATAGGAAGAATGTGTATATTCACAGAATGTTGCATATACAAGTAAGGATAAGAATATCATCAAACAGGTATTGGTCCATGTGGCCTGTTGCCATCGTAACATTCTCTCTCCAATGCTTCATTGAACTTCCTGTAGATAATTTTTCTCGTGATTGGTAGACTCGAAATTTAATAGTATTCAAAAACTATTAAGCATTTTCTTACTGCATAGGATGCAATGCAGTAAACTGAGTAGTCTATACTAACTTATTGCAAATGTTTCGAAATTGTTACCATTTGTTTCTCTTGTTATGTACAATCAGTTACTTATTTCTAGATATTTAGTAATTTTCTTTAATCACTAATATTTTAGGCAATCAATATATTGCATTAGTGCTTTTTGTGCCCATTGTGATCTTATCTTTCTACTTGTATTATTGTGATGTACCGGAATACACATAGTGATTTAAGACGGCACTTATTCCATTGAATCCCAGCCACTTAGTCACTCGTAATGAGTGCACCTCTGCACATAATGTGTTGGACATTGTGCCACTATCACATATCTATGACACGGTGCATGAGGGTTGGCCACTAAAGGGAAACTGAGAGGTGGAACTTAAACTGAGAAGATTCAATCTGGCATTATCCTTCACCATTTGTACTTGTAGTTTTTTTATTTCCCTCTTTTTTTGCTTTTTGTATTTACATTTGTAATTTTATTTCTATTTCTTATTTACTTTTCTCTGCATTTGTTTTTTGTATATGTTCATTTTTCTATATACACTTTTAACTCTTATATATCACTGATTAAATTTCCAACGTCTTTACCGTGTTAATATTTAGGATTTACCTTGCTTGACTAGTTTCGAAGTCTTTGAATTAGGCTTTGGACAATGAAGCACAAGACTTCGAAACTGACGGAATTGACGGTTTATTCTTTGCTGACCAGCTTTAGAAAACAGATGGAGAGAGAGAGTAAACTGTCAATTCTGAAGTAAAAGGATCCTGGTCGAAAGAACTTTGAGGCTATTAGCGAAGATATTCTACCTGAAGAATGTAGTTCTATTGAGTAATGTTGACGAATCGAGTATTGACATGTTTCCAGAATTGTCGAGTATACCAAATATAGAACTTGATAATTCATATTATGATGTGTATATCAATTATCGGATCTTCATTATCGATATGTGAAATTTATGTGGTCGAGCAGACGGTAATTGATAAAGAGATAATCGATCGACATATTTTGAGTATCTAAAGTAGTGGCGGCTGGTGGTGCACAATGGATATCGAAGAGGACTTAAACATACTTCAAAGTTTAAAACCGTGTATACCTGAGGGCGTATACATATAAAGCTAATTTATATGCAATTAATAAGTAAAATGACTAAATACGAGCATACCTATTTATACAGAAAGTCCAAAAGTGGAAGGGGTCGTGGGTGGAACTCTCTATATTGCGATTTACCCTCATGAAAAATATTTGAGTACAGAATCGTCATCAGAATGCTATCAAGTACCAAGTGCAACGTTTTCGTTCATAAAATTCAAATGCAGCTTTCGTAGGCTGTCGGGAGATAGCAGCACTTATTGTCAAAACGACAACTCTTAGAACTTCAAAGCAAAATACAAGCTCCTTTATGTATTGTGCCGTTTGTGTGCATGTAGATTGAGAAAGTAATATGCGAAATATGCGACTGTTCGTTGCACAAGCCGAATGAATACATTTTTCATGCTCATTACTTCGGACAAATGTCTAGTTGAAACTGATACTTTCCCAGTGAATTTAGTTTCTTCTGCACTGACGTTGGTGTCCATGTCAGGGTGTGCGACAAACCGTTCTCAATGAGGAAAGCAATAGACCACGCCTCTAATCCCCCTGTCCCCGCACTAGCCGAACATCTCTATAAACTACCTTTCCTAGGTTTTCAACATCTTTGCAAACCAAGAGGCTCGGAGGCTCCTGCAGACGTACAAAACAAGACGCCAGCTGCAGATGGTCACGAATGAAAATTGTAAAATAAAATTATATTTTTAATAGTAACAAAGCTGGAAGATTAGGAACATTACTGGGGGGTGTACAAACCTGCAACCTCTTTGAGAAGCCGCCACTGATCTAAAGAGTGCCTTTAATTTTTGTATAGCTACATATAAGCTTAATGCGCCTTTTGCTTGAAAAATTGCATTTTACTGAAAAATTTATTAAATAGCATTTTTCTCATGATTATGCAGTTTTGTAGGAAATTCGCATTTTTTCGCACTTTCAATTATGCTAGAAAATCATGCTAAATCATCTTACAGATGAAGAAAAATGCTTTCTACCCCACAATTTAAAAGTTCGCAATTTGACATTTTCAGGCCCCTACCTATATGTATGGTGCATGCTTTGTGAGTGGAGTAGTAGTAGTAGTTGCAGATGCAGTCTGTTACTTTAAAATGGCACTAATATATTATAGAGTGGCATGATAATGGCAGGAGAAACCAAAGTAGTGTACAAAAGATGCCCACAGCTGCTTTAACCACCATAAATGCTGAATTTAACCAAATGGTTGTGATATATCTGTAGTGCTCGGGAAAAGTGACACAAGTCAGTTTCCACAAACCTTTTTTGATCATTTATTGACAACTTACGGAACTTCTGTTCGCTTGGAAAAAAATACATAGTTATTCCTCCTATTCCAATAATTCATACAGAAAAAAATCAAATCGACATAAACCAGTGTAAATTGTCAATAAATTATCAAAAAAGGTTTGTGGAAACTGACTTATGTCACTTTTCCCAAGCACTGCAGATATATGTTGATATATTTTAGACTATATTATAATTATATGATTAATCTTTTTAATTTATTCTTTCTTTTTCAGAATGATGCCTTAACTTTGCAGTGTCATAATCTTCAACGGGAGAAGGCACAGCTGGCTACAGAGAATGAAGAACTGCGCAACAAGTTGTCGAAACTAGAGCGTAACCATCAGACCCAGAGTGTCTGCTGTAGTACCCAGGTTGAACCAGCAGAGTTCAGCATCAACCCTCTGCCGCAGGGGTGGGCTCTACAGCAGGCAATGGGCCCGAAGGCGCAGGTTTTGACAATGTGCAGGATAGTGATGTTCTGCCTTCTCTCCCAGATCTCCTCGATAGTCTCGATGGAGATGTGTGCCTCTCTCATCTGGATGAACTGGCACAAAGTTTACTCAGAGAAGCTGCAGAAGACATGGACACAGGGAATGACCAGAACAGTGCCCAGGTTAGCTCGCATTACAAATGCTTGTCTCCTTTAAATTGTATCCCTTGTTACCGACAATCTGTTCCACAAATATACAATCTGAATTTTACGAGTAAATTTGTTTGTAACTAATACACACCAGAGAAATTATGTTTTGCAAAAAAATTTGTACACTCCATGCATTTTATTACTCCATACTTACTAGTTACATTAAGGAACATTAAATCCAGAAGTTTGAGATGGACAGGGCATGTAGCACGTATGGGTGAATCCAGAAATGCATATAGAGTGTTATAGTCCCGTCGCTCTAATTTCCGGCAGCCAATCGCGTTGCAGGTCGGCTACATTTAAATGTGTGCGTCTTGTGATTCGCTTATGAAGATGTTATTCATTTCTTAAGGCTCGATAAATACTTAATATAATCGCCCGCCATTTTGGCTCTTTCATTGGCGTTTGCAGAAAGCACATGAAGATGTTATTTGCCATTCAATTATTTGCTGAATTACAGTGCGTTTGATTTATTATCATAGGAGCTACGACATGATAATGTTTAATGGTGTGGCAAATAGATTCCTCCTATGGTAGCTCGGGAACGAAAGAACAAAAATGGCGAACGATACTACCTACCTAGACTTTATAGAGCCTTCACTTCCTAAG
Source organism: Periplaneta americana (assembly GCF_040183065.1). Lineage (NCBI taxonomy): Eukaryota > Metazoa > Arthropoda > Insecta > Blattodea > Blattidae > Periplaneta > Periplaneta americana. The sequence continues at coordinate 31,679,943 of NC_091131.1, read as the reverse complement.
ACGTAAGCAAAGAGGAGGAGTCACACCGGAAATAAGTGTCGCGACTATACTTGGGAGACTGGAGGGGAAAAAGACCTTTGGGGAGGCCGAGATGTAGATGGGAGGATAATATTAAAATGAATTTGAGGGAGATGGGATAAGATGATAGAGACTGGATTAATCTTGCACAGGATAGGGACCGATGGCGGGCTTATGTGAGGGCGGCAATGAACCTACGGGTTCCTTAAAAGCCATTTGTAAGTAAGTAAGTATACTTACTAGTTGAAGGTGTGGTGTAGTATACGGTAGCATAGTGGTTTAGTACTATGCTACAAAACCAAAGGACGTGGGTTGGATTCCCCATGGAATTTTTCCAATTGACTTAATCCTTCTGGCTGCCTGTGACCCTGGGGTGGACTCAGCCTGCGATTAAAATGGGTACCAGGAACTTTTTTTTTTTTTGCAAGTAATGCGACATACATAGGACTGACATCTCTATGCTACTAGTTAATGAAGATTGTTTACAAAGATGGTATTATGAATCTTCAGTTATTTTGTGGGCCTCAAGTTATGTAATAGGGATAACTTTACTTTATACCGGTACGTAATATTTCATGGATTCATGCATTCAGAAATAGAGGGTAAGAAAGAGAGATAGATGCATCCCCTCTTGTGGTGTCCGCTCACGCACATACGCACGCACAAGCTCACAGATGAATTATCGTATAAAGAGTGTTTAAGTTTCTGAAATGCTGCATTAGTTGTATTTATTTCCAATACTTTTTTTATTAAGTCTACTATTTTATTTCCAGATTGGACCTCATGGATGCAAAGGAAAGAGCAGCCCTTTTGAAGTGGTGGGGTCGACACCAAAAAACGTGGAAACCAGTAGAGAACTGATCAATAATGGTGGTGACTTACAGTTTACAGAACCGACAAGCAACGTCTGCTCTGAAAGCATTCCAAGCACACAAGACTCCTCTGTATATATTATACCAAACGAAAAACAAAATTGTGAAACTTCCCCAGCAGAACCTGTATTTGGCACATATGATGAATCAACGCATACAATAACAATTGTAGTTCCGTATGAACAAGACGTGTGTGTAGAAGATGCTGTTCAAGAAGTTGTGACTAGTGATACAACAACAGGACTTCACCCTCCAACAGTTAGTGTTACTTCTTGTAAAGAAGAACCTGTGGAAAACCCAATTTCTCCCTACAGCATCAGAACAGTAGACAGTCTATCTCCAGCACCAAGTTCACCAAATTTCTACGACATGACAGACCCTGCTGTGAAACCTGAAGCACCGTTATCAGACTGTGGTTACGAATCTTTGGATTCTCCACAAAGTGAAATCTCTGGAAGTGGTGACCTCGTAGATCTGTGGAGTGAGAGTTTCTCGCAACTTTTCCCTAATTTATTGTAGTCTCGGCAAAACTTTCTGGTACCAAAGTTTTAAATTAATGTATGTAATTTAAAATTACATAATACTAAGATTCGTTCCAAGATAGATAAGCAGAAACTTTACAATATATTTGAGAATTTAACTCATTGTCAGTAAAGTTGATGTTGTCAGCGCCTATGGTTGCTGTATTTGTTTCTGGAATTCAAACTTAGTGAAGGTGATTGAATTTGAATGGGAAAAATAAAAAAATACTTCCTTCTGCGAGGAAATAAAACTGTTGGTTCTGTTACAGTATATAACATTCGACTAATTGTTGTAAGCAAGACTGTAATTCAGACCTTTGTATTGTCTACTTACAATTCATATTAAGCTGCAGATGGTTCTACTAGCAAACTCGCTATAGTGACCTTTGCTACGTAAAAGTTGGGACTGAAAATTTGATATGGAGATATCTTGTGATTCACAGCCTCACAGATCTCTGTAAATTTCGCGTATTCCATTAATAACTGATACATACTAAGAAATTAAATTCAGTTTGTGGAAGAATCTAACGAATTTCAGAATTACCATGACAGTAACTATGTATAGAGTTTAGGTCACTGGTATTAAGAGATTTAGAAGTTATGAAGCAGCAACTTCCTAAAATATCCTACTTTAACAGAGGCACATGCAAATATGTGGGAACTACTCTTTCCAGTTCTGAGAATTTAAAGGGAATTAAACCAGTCAACATAAGCCAATTTATTCTGGCCTCTGGGTTGCCTCTTTAATTCTTGTGAATGGACAGCACAATAGGTCTAGACTGTTTCGATGGCCATATAGGAAGAAGTATTTTCTCTTTCAATGTAGGCCTACTGATTTATTTTGTTACCATGTAAATTTTTGTAATGGAAGAGTACGAGTACATTCTCATTGCTCTTTTTAATTTAAAACAATATGACTGTGTGTATGGTATTTGCCATTTGTTCATATTTTATTATTAGCCTATATATTTATAAATATGAAGTGTTATAAAATAGCACTCCAATATTTTTTAATATAAATGTAAGGCCTCAAATTGTACATATAATTATGCAGAGGAGACTTTCGTGTGTAAATAAATTTATTACAGAAGAAATCAGTATTGTTATTGTTCAAAGATTTACATTATTTTACTACAATGGCCAGTGGATACTCTTATTTTTAACTAGCCATACCCGTGCGCTCCGCTGCACCCGTTAGAAATAAATATAAAGTAATTACATAATTAAAATAGGTCATTTGATCCAGGGAATATTCGTGTTTGATAGAAGGATAAATCGTTTAATATGTTACTTAATTTAAATTGCATCCAAGTAATTAAAATGCGATCATTTTGGTCCAGAGACACTCATTTGGTGCAATGACAATTCCTTTAACCTGTTTCTTAATTTTTATTACATGCAACCATAGTTTAATGAAGATTGACATCATTTAGATTTAATGTGTATATTTTATTTTACTTGTTATAGGTTTCCATTGAATTATGGTAATAACTTAACTTTAACCCTTGTTTTCTACGTATTTAGTAAATGGCGCTTGGCCCACTATGGTTGTGAACTCTTCAAATAACTTAAATTATATTATATTATATCATATATATCATATCAGAAGTTACCGTAATAACATTATAGCATTATGTCCATCTAGAGAAACTACACTTTCCAATGGTGAAATAATAATTAATTATACAAATCGGTTAATTTAGCTTCTGATATTACTTCATACAACACAGAAACATTCTCAGTAGGCTATCTTTCATAGCTTTCGATTGTTGCTAAGGCTCCTTATAGACGAAGTCATTTGTCTTTTAATTCATTACACGGCCTTAATTTTAAAACTCATTTATCTCATTAAATATCAGTCCTATCAAAATTTTTCAAGGAATAAAACTTATCGCAAATTATTTTTAAAGAAACTTGTTATTTAACATTTTTCACAAAAATCAATAATAAGCGAGATATTTCGATTTAATTCAGGCCCCCTTATAACCCCCCTTTTAAATAATGTATTTTGAATCCCATATAGCCTAAAATCTAAGTTACAACGAACTTAATTTATATTCCAATTTTGATCGAAATCCATTCAGCCATTATCGCGTGAAAAGGTAACAGACAGACATACAAACAAAAATTTCAAAAAAGCGATTTTCGGTTTCAGGGTAGTTAATTGTATATGTTAGGACCAATTATTTTTGGAAAATTGAAAATTATCAGAAAAATTTCGGCTACAGATTTATTATTAGTATAGATATTGACCTAGATATGATATTCTTGGAGCTATCTATTGCAGCTGTACAGAGTGGGCCATAAGTCATGATCGGATATGTTAGATGAATCATTTCAAGGAAAAATTGTTGTGTATAGTTCCTGGGGTGGCTCAGTCGGTAGAGCATTTGCACGGTAAGTGAAGAGTCCCAGGATCGATACCTGGCCCCGGAACTATTTTTCCTTGAAATTATTCAAACCTGCTTTACAGGGAGCTACACCTGAAAGCCAGTTTTGAAGGATGTGTTATATGTTTATGAAATAATAAAATACCACAAGCTACTTAAAAATGTTATTTATTGAACTCACCAATATTAATGGACGGAAATTTGCAAAAAAAAAATAATTGTGGGTCTATTGGTGTCATTGTCAAAAGTCTAACATTTTGGTATGCACGCTATTATTTTCCATGCACAGTTGGATGCACCACCATGTGTGTCTGCTTGCCCACCTCAGCATTTTGGGAGTGCATACTGAAGATTTGGAGAATCTCTCTCATCAATTTGTTCAACAGAATTCCTCCAAATCCTTCGAAGATTTTTTTTTTAAGATGCATTTTTCATCCAACGGCAAGACAAGAAACCAAATGACCTGGAAATGTACAAAAACTTGCCCAGACATGTTCAAACATTTTTAACAAGAACCAGAACAGGTCACATTGTCACTCAATTGTACCTACACCGATTTCACATTTCTGATAATCCTACTTGTCTGTGGTATAATAATCATGATGAAGATCTGCAACACATTCTTCTATACTGTCCATCCATAAACCACAAAAGAAGTAAATTAAAATCATCAATACCGGTTGCAGAAGACACAGCCCTGCAGTATATATTGACTACACCCCAACTCTGGCTACTAGCAACAGGCATCTATAATGAACACAGATCAAAATACCCTCATTTCTCGTAAAAAACAACTGAATAGACTACAGTGGACTTTATGTTGTCAGCAAACAGCTGGATACACATTAAGAAGATTGATTGATCCAACGGCACGACAAGGTTCTTGGGATTTGCATTTCTGCTGATCGCTTCCTTGTTGAGTTAATCAGTGGACGTTCCAATGATTTATTCAGACAGTCATTGACATCATCATCGACATATTTTTTAGATCTTTCACTGCGTTTTGCATCCAATACAGAGCCTGTTGAGAAAGTCGTCTTTTCCAGTTTCCGGACATTGGCTTCACTTGGAGCTGCTTTATTAAAGTGATAAAAGAAGTTTTCTCTGATTTCTTCGTACATTTCACCAGTTCGTTTTTCAGGAACCCACCACACTAACGACGAGACGTTCAATTGTACAGCATGAATATGGCCTAGTTAGGCGTTTTTTTTTTATAGACAAACTGTGAATAATACAGCAATGGTACTGATATTACCAAATAGAATGATTGCCCTAGTTAGACGGGTTTTTTATAGACAAACTGTGAATAAAACAGCAATGGTACTGATATTACCAAATAGAATAAATATATATATATATATATATATATATATATATATATATATATATATATATATATCTGCCATCACTTATAACACAATGACAACGCCTTTCAAATCGACTAATAAACGCGCACAACAGAAAAAAATCTGGCTTGTAACCAAAACGTAAAAATTCACTCACTTTATAGAAGTGATAAACTATTATCACAAACTGTGCTTGAAGGGCGAAAATATTCCTCTCAGCCCTAGGAATAGTTTTTAATTAGTTTTCGCGTGACTTCTGGCCCACTCTTTACATAGACTGCCATCACAATTTTTTTTAAATTTTATTCGGTTATTTTACGATGCTATCAACATCTAAGGTTATTTAGCGTCTGAATGAAATGAAGGTGATAATGCCGGTGAAATGAATCTGGGGTCCAGCACTGAAAGTTGCCCAGCATTTGCTCGTATTGAGTTGAAGGAAAACACCGGAAAAAACCTCAACCAGCTAACTTGCCCGGACTGGGATTCGAACCCGGGCCACCTGGTTTCGCGGCCAGACGCGCTGACCGTAACTCCACAGGTGTGAACGCCATCACAAATGTTACAGGTGCATCATTGGAGGTGATAATGGAGAAAAGTTAAAATACTAACAAGGAAAGAGCAATAGCATGAAAAACTACCTCAAACAAAGGTCCTTATCCAATTCGACTCAACATTTGAATGTGGGTCTCCAGCTGGAAAGTTGACATACTGACAGAGTATACAAATGACTTAAACAAAAGTTGATATTGCAATTCCTTTGAACTAATGCTTTTTGCGTCAGTAAGTTGCAGAGAAAGATATTCATAATATGCAGGCAGAATACACGAGAAGTACTTCGTTTTTAAGCAAAGGTTTTATTACTATTTATGAAATAAACCTTATTTTGAAACAAACATAGCGTCCTGTCCAAGGACAGGTCTTTCACTGCAAACCCAGCATTCTCCCAATCTTTCCTATTTGTGCCTTCCTCTTAGTCTCCGAATATGATCCATATATCTTAATGTCATCTACGATTCGACATTTTCTTCTGCCCTGAATTCTTCTCCCGTTTACCATTTCTTCCAGTGCATCCTTCAGTAGGCAGTTTCTTCTCAGCCAATGACCCAACCAATTCCTTATTCTCTTCCTAATCAGTTTCTTATTCTATTTCATACGTTCCATTCTCCTCCATATCTACATTTCAAATACTTCTAGTCTCTTCTCTTCACTTCGTCGTAATGTTCATGTTTCTGCCCCATACAATACCACCCTCCACCAGCGACGTCGCCAGGATCAGAGCAAGGGGGGTGCGTATGGGGTGCGAGCTGTAAAAATGTGGTACATAAAAAATCCAAAATGTTCTCTCATGCACTTGCGCACATAATATACATCTGTTTATTATTATTATTATTATTATTATTATTATTATTATTATTATTATTATTATTATTATTATTATTATACAAAGTGAAGTGGCGTCCAATAAGTTAGCCTAGCTGGTCTAAAACCTAAAAAGCGTTCATGAATTTTGTCATTCAGTAAAAACGAACGACGACAGATAACTGTTCAGTTTTACTTACATCTTTAGTTTCGTCTACCATAAATAGCGCTTTTTATTTGTTTGCTCACAACTTTATTTCATTCTGAATTGATGGATGAGTATACTTAGCATTTTTGGCCTTTCTTTTAGTCTGTTTTGTACAATGGGATTGTTTTGAGATATTAGCAGTAGTAACTCTAAGAAATTTCCGCGGTTTTCATTATCTTGGGTTTCATTGTTGCCTCTCTGAGCGATACCTTGTATAGCAGTAAACCTGAGGATTTCTATTTTATTTGTCCTACTTACGATTTTCTCGCACCTTAATTGCGTATGCTTAGCTTATCAAGGTCCCAACTGATGTTTGTGGATCTCTTATTTTGATGCGTCGGTATTCTTCCCATCCAGCACAACTTTTCTTATGTGATTCAACATTTTCATTTTTTTTTATCTCTGTGTCGGCGGATAGTGCTTTTTTTCAGCCTTTTTCCGCCCTTCGTTGTTAGAGACAAACAATGACCACTCTCAGTCGAAAAAAACAGCACGCGAAACAAAATGCAGCATCTTGGGAAACACTATTCTCCAGCCAGGGGAAAGTTTTAAACCACTCAGACTGGAAACTTTTCTCCTGCTTTCCAAATGTTCTTTTCGGGTATTCATTTAACACGAAATGTTGAGAACAGTCGGAAACTGATTCAGCTATATCGAGAGGGAAGCCCTTTTCACTCTCATTAAACGCGAGTATTATACTCTATCGTTTTCACTTCACTTTCAAATTCTTTTGTAACATATTTATCTTCACTTACTTTTCTTTGTTTCTGCGCAATTTTTTAAAAGAAGTCCGAAATATTACGTTTTTGCCCGGTAGATATTATAACAGACTGTAGAATTTGTCTTTTTACAACCAAATCACTTATATCTTATAATTATGAACAAAATATTATTTAAATTAGTAACTCGTAGTCCACACCTGTGGAGTAACGGCTAGCGCGTTTGGCCGCGAAACCAGGTGGCCCGGGTTCGATTCCCGGTTGGTGCAAGTTACCTGGTTGAGGTTTTTTCCCTCAACCCAATATGAGCAAATGCTGGGTAACTCTCGGTGTTGGACCCCGGACTCATTTCACCAGCATTATCACCTTCATCTCACTCAGACGCTAAATAACCTAGATGTTGATAAAGCGTCGTAAAATAACCCACTAAAAAACAAAGTAATTCGTTAGAACACACTCACTATGTTAGAAGTCAACTATATACTGCACTGTCGCATTGATGGAAGATTTCTTCGTAGGTACATTAGTGTCATGATACGCGCTCAGTTCGTAGGCCAGCATAGCTAATATGACGTCATATGAAAATTCACATTCATTTAATATTCCTGAAACTTCACATACAGTCGTGTTGTTCTACGTAGATGTTAATTTCATTTAATAAAAATGTTAAATATATTGAAAAATAATAATTAATATAATGTATAGGTTTACCAATAGGCTAATAAGTCTGACATCCGGGAATGTTCATTGTCGAGTCGACTGTATTGCACCGATACAATACTGCGTTCAAGCAGATGTAACGCTGTTTAGTGATGGAATAAAAACAAGATTAACGTTGATTTGAGTTTAACTGTGAATCGTGTAAAATGTCAAATGTTATGTACAATTTGAATAATGGCTAGTTTTTATTTCTCGCGTTTAATGAGATTTGTTTTACACACTTACAGGAATATGTTCGTTTTTGTTCTTCAAAATAACTTATGCCTAGTATTTTTTTTTTAATAAATTGCTCAAATCAGGGCTTTAAATAACCTTTGGGGTGCCGAAAGGGATGCTCCGACTTTTTATGGTGTGCCTGCGCACCCTTTCGCACCCCCCTAGCGACGCCCCTGCCCTCCACACAAAGCTCTTCCTTAGTTCTTTTTCCAGAGGTCTGCAGAGGATGCTCCTTTTTCTATTAAAAGCTTCCTTGCCATTGCTATCCTCCTTTTGACTTGCTGGCAGCAGCTCATATTTTGAAATGTTAAATTAAAAATACAGAAATATTATTACATAACAAATTCTTGCACATTCTGTGATGCTATCACCCTAGGTCCGTTTATCCAGAATGACACGTCATGGATAAATATATAACATATAATTATATATTATAATATAAGAATATATTATATTTATCCATGGACACGTCTTCTTAGTATCTTTTATACGTAGCTCGTCTTTTATATGGTGTGTGTGTGTGTATATATATATATATATATATATAATCCAGTAACCCACTATCTGACAATACCAACCGTGATGTGAATGTTAGGTAAATGATAAGTATAAAAAAAACAGTGGCGTATTTAGGTACTTCCCACTAGGCTCGCAGTAAAATGTTGCTCCTCACATTTAATGGGAATACATAACCTATAAATTTCGTAAGTTTGTAGTATGCTGAGAGGATAAAATAGTATGTTTATTATGACTCACCCAAAATGTCTTTGAATGTTTTGCGTCTTATTCCTCACTCGGAGAAGGTATTTACCACACCCTCGTAGTCCATTGCCCTTGTAATATCACTTTGAATTTGTAAACTGCCAAGTAGCTAAGCGTTTCTTCCGTCATTGTTGTTCTATGGTAGTCTTTCAAACTTTTAAGAGCGGCAAATGATTGTTTAGCTGAGCAGTTTGTTGCCATCTTACACAGAAAAATCGTAACAGCAGTGTCCAGGTTAGGATATATACACTGTAAGGTTTTCTGTCCAATTTTTTGTGAAAGTTGCATGCATGAAATAATATTTCGGTGACTAGATTTCAGGTGCACTTTGAAGTGCAAACATCCGTTAATAAATTCAGGCTCGATATTGATCAAAAAGAGTTCTTGAAGGTTTTTAACCCCCTTTATGACATTTTTTTCACACGTCACATGCAATGTTGTACGAAACTGGAACTCCTTCGAGAGATTTTCATATGAACTTTCCTACGATTCATTTCGAATGAGAGAGACTGCAAAATTGTGTCGTAAGTATCAGCTTTGAAGTTCACTGAAGGATTGTATTGGTCTTCATTTTCACTTTCTCCTGAACTGTCGTCGATAAATCTGATGAACTTCTTCCTCCTTTTCTCTTCCTCGTGTACATCAACCCCACTAAGATTCTTGCCTTGTTCTTCATAGCAATCATAGAGTAACTCTAGTTTTTTTTATTCTCAAGGAACTCTAATATGAATTAAGATATATAGAATTTCCAATTTCTGAAAAAAGAGATATAAACAATATGATCAAATGTTAGTTAACAATAATAATTTAAAATACTAATTTGAAAAGTATAGATGGTGGTGAAGAATCCCTGAGGAATTTTTATTAACATCAACAATTATTATTTCACGCAAGGAATTTACCGTGATACCTAATTCTATTAAGATTTTATGTACAAATTTTGCAACACCTCCTCTGGCCTCAAACAATAAATCGTATATTTTCCATTATGTAAAGGAATGTTCTATTTTGTTCTTTGTTAGGGGAGACAGTCTTCGTAAATTTCTCTCTTCTCTTGATCTACTTCTTCAGCTTGCATAATTGTTTTCTCAAATCTTATAGTTGGATCAAGAACATAGGCCTTCTGATGTTCTGTATCAATTGCATCAATATTAGCCCTTCTGTTAGAGCCATTTGTTGATATACATTGTACTTCAAACACTTGCCATTTCCGGGCATTTTTATTTGTTATGGACGAATAATAATAATAATAATAATAATAATAATAATAATAATAATAATTATTATTATTATTATTAATATTATTGCGCTTATAGTGATGCTGGTACAGTTTCTGCTGCTTCCACTGATGGTGGTGGTGGTGATGATGATGATGATGAATCAATGATATGCATCAAAACATACAGTATTATATACCTACTTTTTTTTTTAATTCTTTATCTCTGGTCTGTCTTACTTGTAATAGACTTATAGAGAAAGGGAAATAAAAATAAAATAATTGACAGATTTATTATATACGAAACAAGCATTTTTATTGGCAATTTAAAATCATCATAGGAGGAGATGGCTCAATTAAGACAATAATAACTTAAACACATAGTATGTTGGCTGGAAATACCTTAATTGTTAAATATTGCGCTTTGTATAATGTGCAATCATCCACGTCCAACTGCTCTTCGCTAGTTATTGTCACTAATAAAAGTTTTCCTTATTCTTCAGATTACAATAAAATTGAAACACATTATGTCTTCCAAATGACTTGAATCCATCACCTGTTTAATAATTAGATGGGGAGAAAGAGAGAGAAAAAAATGCACCCATGTCCTCTCCCAAACAAAATAAAATGTATATTTTCACTTCATCTAAAAAACAATCTCCACTCAGTGCAGTTATATGTCTTAAGAAAATAAGGATAAAAATAAAATGTGTACATGTAAAAAAAATAATAATCCAAATCTAACTTAACAATGTTTAAAGTAAGTGATGTGACCAGATTGATCTTTTTTGTGCATCTTAAAACACAGATAAAAATGCTAAGCATTTTCAATACCAAACTTAACAAAATTTGATAATAAGCAGTTCGATGTTACTGCTTTTCAAAAGATGTTACCAAGGTTCACATAATTATTTACACTTGTCCATCTGATGTTATCAGCTGACAGTACGAATTAAAATACACTCAACATACACGTGGCCCAGACTTTTTTTATTACATATTTACAACTAGAATTAAATGGTGGAAGATTTAAAACCATCTCCAAATCACATTATTTTCTGTCACAACGACGTGTCTTAAACAAGCATTACACAAGCTATCAGAAACAAGTGTATTGCTTTACATTATAAACGAATGTTATCTGTGTCCTGGAACAAACAAATCCACCTTAAATACACCTGCCACATGAACACAATAATATATCATTGACTAGTTGTGATTTTCAGAAAATATATAAAAATTATATGGAGTATATAAAAAAAAACACACTGATATAGCACATTAGATTCATAATTATTCATTGATTAAAGTTCTCGTTAACACTTTGTTAAAAACATAAAATTTACTCTGTCACACGTTAAAAGTGTTAAAATTGTTAAAAAGGTATTTACCTTCGACAGACGGCCCGTTTCGACGCTATTTGTCGTCGTCTTCAGTGTCTCTTGAACCACTGCTGATTTTGGCTCTGCGATGTGCAGCTACAGTTCAATACGCACACATTGTTTGACGTCATAGTACGTCATAGCATACAGACAGCCAACCCCCACCATAGGAGCAACACACCCCCACCCCTACCATCAACAACTGCACATCGCAGAGCCAAAATCAGCAGTGGTTCAAGAGACACTGAAGACGACGACAAATAGCGTCGAAACGGGCCGTCTGTCGAAGGTAAATACCTTTTTAACAATTTTAACACTTTTAACGTGTGACAGAGTAAATTTTATGTCATAATTATTAGATTTTACAGGGGTTCTCTAAAACTTTATAAGATCACAACCCTTACAATTTTGATTTGTCCATTGACTGTAAAATAATTGTTGCGAAATTATTATAGGAATATTTCGCATATTTATTCATTAATAATTATTCCTGTAGAAAGGAATATTTGGCACTAGCTATTTGTGTTCTGTGGCAAGTTACATTTTCTCGACCAGACTGAATTTCATGTTTTCTCAAAATGTCCCTTAATTGTGTTCGCATAAATTCAATCTGCACACCCTCATGGTTTCGTGATCTACAATCGTAATTTCTATATAGCTTAACTCATTCAAACCAGCAGCTTTAGTTAATAGATCTGATCTGTGCTAAGCATTTTAGAAGAAATTTAGTACAGGCCGAAGCTACATTAACCCTCAACAACAGATGCGCGCAATGTGAGCCATCAACAGACATATGCGGTCTCTGATACCGCTATTGTATTAGTATTGTTGTCGGCGAAAGAATAAAGCAATGAATGTGAAACAACTTGGGTGGTGTTTTTTGATATGCTTTTGCTTAATTTAAAAAGCAGAGATGTAATATACTGCAATATTTTATTTATAATATCATAAATGCTCAATGTCATGACATGAAATACATGAGTATACATACAGACGTGTCTATCACAACTCAGTATGTATTAATGTTTAGTTTTGAATGAAATTAGAGGAATAATATACATTTAATGACTAATGAAATAAAAACTGAAATAATTTATGTTTAAAGCAAAAAATAGAAATATTCAAAACACTACGTACTTTATATACAGTACACTTTCAATGGGCAGTCATTGTTGATCACTCTCAAGGACGAAATGTTGTTCACCTGCAGAGTCAACCTCATTATCCTCATCCTCTGTCCATTCAAGCATTGTCTCGTCAAAGATTTCATCACTAACACTAACTTTTTGCGAATGATCTTGTGTAGAATCCATTGTAAGGACAGAGAAAAACAGTCCATTTACAGAGATATGCGGTCTACAAGACCAACCGCTAGCAGTATACTACTTGAAATAATTTAATACCACTATGTGAACTGCACCACCAGTTTCCCACCAGAAAATACACAAGCATTCACATTAGTCAAATGGCGGGAACCGGTTCATTTTCATATTAAAAAAATTTTGGAGCGGTCTCAGAGATCGCACCACTGTATTTGAGGGTTCATGTCTCAAAATAATTTGTTTTATAAAAATTACATATTTTATGTAGTTTATAGGATAAGCAAATAGTCATACAGCTATAGCAAAGGTAATTTTCTTATATTTTAAATTCAAAACTTTCTAAGAAATCCTAAAATATGATGCATAAATTTTCTTTCGTATACACTATAGCTACTGCCCGTGTCTCACGTCCTGAGCCGAGAGCTCCCTAGTGCTTATAACCACGCCTCTTAGGTCTGCTCGGACCGGCACGGCAGCACATTACATGTGCTGAAAACATTATCCTATGCCAGTGCAAGGATTTTTACTCTTTATAATACTGGATACTCTAATCGTGGTTACCACTATTGCTATTATCTCTGATGGCGATTTCCGAAAATGTATGTACACACTAGGCCACTCTTCGTTCAGTCTGGACAACTGCTGAATTACCATAGAGCAGTATTTCTCAAAGTATGTTCCGGGGTTCCGTGATCCCTATATGATTTTAAATTTTATTCCATACGTTTTTTTACTTGGTTATTTAACAACATTGTATCAACTACTACGTTATTTTGCATCGATGGGATTGATGATAGCGAAATGGTGTTTGGCGAGATGAAGTCAGGGATTCGCCAAACATTACAGGACATTCGCCTTATGGTTGGGGAAAACCTCGGGAAGAAATCCAACTAGGTAATCAGCCTAGCGGGAATCGAACCCGTGCCCAAGCGCAACCCTGGATCGATAGGCAAGCGCCTTAGCCAACTGAGCTGCTCCGGTGGCTATTTTATACTTCGGTAGTGGTTACCATAAAAATATATAAATATTACGAAAATATGAATCCATAATATCATGAAATCACCGATAATGATAATAATAATAATAATAATAATAATAATAATAATAATAATAATAATAATAATAATAATAATAATAATATTCCAATAATATGCCTAATGACAATATGTTTGATGAACATCTAAAACGGAAAATACCCATAATACTTATCACTTTCATCACTGGATTCTCTGCATATGTGTTCACTAAAACCAAGAGGGCTTAGATCTAAGCCCTCTTGACTAAAACAAAATACCGAAAAGACAAAATGCAGAAGTACAGTAGAAATGAGACTACAACTTTCCGCCATAAAACCAGATTGAAGGCTTAAAAAGCAAATACATTCGTCCCACTGAACAATTATTGAGATACTAGCTTTCACTTGTCTGTTAATTATTAAAAAGTTTGAGAAACACTGCCATAGAGGAAAGAGTTTACTGATGTGTACACGTGATAACCGTAATCGCAATTAGGTCGATAATCTCAAGCAGAGACTGTAGTCTACCACTGGTATTAGTGTTTAGTTGCAGGAATTGATGAGAAGGACATAATTTGTTTTGTGAGGGGAAAGCCTATACATTCGCTTGTCCATGGCTGATCTTGCTCCATAGCTGACGAAAGCAATCCTGAGAAGGCCGATGTGTTGAACGTAGGGTAGTAGGCACATGCGGTACCTAGGACAGCCCACTTTCCCCCTCTGCATCTCGCCCCGCAAAGAAACAGCTCAGGAAGTGAGGCACGGGCAGTATGTAATGCTTAATGTAATCCTTATAAAAAGTTTATTGTGCTGCGTAGTTTTTATGGGGAAGGAAGGAAGAACAATGTTGTAAAGTCAAACGACTGCCATTTAAGAAAGACAGACAGTTCTCAATTATAAAAAAGACTCAATTCTTCAGAACGTCATTCGAAATTTAAGATACCAAAAACTACTATTTTTCGTATATATTAACTCCATTTAAATTTTACAGGTCTATTTACTTAGCATATACAGAGTGATTCAGCCAGGGCTAGACCGGCATCAGTGGAAAGTCGTATGCGTAGTAACTGCTGCGCTATAGCAGTGATCAGACCTCTTGCTCGCATATGTTTCGTGTTTAGTTACATAAGCACGTTCACCAGTGAGGGTGCAGCTGTATACAGTAAATTTAGAGTACTATAGTATGTCCATTATGAAATATAGCCTTGAACGAGTGTTTATTTACGACAACTTTGTGAAATACGAATCTTGGAGAACAGTTGTAACAAACTTCCGTCAGTCATTCCCTGATTCGCCAGAGCCTTCTAAAGCAATGATTTATAATTTAGTGAAGAAATTTCGTACAACTGAATCAGTATTGGATAAGAAACCCTGATTTTATGAACCCCGCTTTCCTTATCTGGAAGAGAAATACCGCATACCCGTTTGTCTCTGGGAATAATTGGCTTGCTCTTTGGTGCAAGGGGCACTATATCAAGATTCTGTATCAATTTCTTTCATCGTTTCCATATCGATCTTTTGGAACTTCAAGATATAGCCATTAATGTTTTAAGACATTCCTTGTTAATTGTAAATAACCATCTGTACAGCTCTATATGTGAAAAATAAATTATTCATGTCGAGGATAGCTGCCCCCCAAAAATAAATTAAATAAAAATAAAAATAAAATTTAAATTTAAAATAGAATATTGTTGATCTACAATTAATTTAGGTGCTGTTACTGCTCGGTACCCCTTTTTCAACAGCAGCTATCCTTTTTGGATTCTTCTCTCTGACCACAGACTAGAGAGAAGTCCTATGACATCATCCCACCGTGTAGCTCAGCAAGTAGGGGTGTCACAGTCTTCAGTAGTAAGAGGTACGAAACAATTAAAATTAAAGCTTTGCAAAATTCGTGTAGTTCAGAGGTTAATGGGATATGATTATCAGAGCAGACTTAGGTTTTGCATGTGGTTCCAACAGTCAGTGTATGGTGAACTATTTGACCCACCTTAATTTTTTAAACTATTTGACCCACCTTAATTTTTTATAGTAATGAAGCATGGTTCCATCTCAGTGATTAAAAGTAAAGTTTACGCGAATAACCCACATTCACTTGAGGAACTCAAAATATCCGGCACTAAATTCGAGCCATTTTGGAGAACAAACTGCGGGAAGTTGCTGGACATGTCTTCAGGAGATGTGCAGCCTGCCAGATATCACAAGGACGTCATTTCGAACATGAATTGTGAGTTCGGTAAGTACATCATTATGCAATACTAACTGCAAAAGTGCAGAATGAATCCTCTGCACATAGTAGCATCGTTACATATGAATCAGACGCCGTGAGTGCGGTTAGGAGTTTAGTCCTGGCTGGTTCACCCAGTACATGGTGCATATTTCAGTACTGTATTCTACTGATACATCAAAAACCTTTCGTCAAACTACGCACACTGTTCAGTCTCCACAGCAGATAAATTAAAAAAAAAATACTAACAATAAAATTGTGAAACTAAAGCTTGAATAAAAGATTATCGTAAAATTGAGTAGATCCCATTCGTGAGCAGATAGTGCTCACTTAACTGACGAGACACGTAGAGTGCACAAGGTCATCAGTCATGTCACGTCATAGTGTAGGCAATCACTCTACTATTCTCCCCAAGTACGTGCCATTGTTTCTTAATGTAACATTCCAAGTTTTCACACCCTTACAGTTAGTACGGGCAGCAATTTTTTATACAGGGTGTTCTGAAAAAATGATTCCAATATTTAGAGAGGCGTTAGTATGCATCAAAACAATAAATAAAAGTCCTACAAACTTGGGTCCTAAAATTAATATCTCTCCTGAGAAATGAGCAAATATTTACCATCACTGTAAGAGCAGCATATCTTCCACTGTGAGCTCTTTGGTAAGAGAAAACAGAATGCAACTATTTGTCACTACATATCATACAGTACACATTTGTCTGTGATTGTATCAAGAGGACACTTAAACAGGCTGCACAGTATGTTACAGTACTACTGCAGTAGTATTACTGTACTAATCAGGTAAGTTAGTTTCGTATCTGTTGAATAGGAGCATGTTACAATCACTGTAAGAATTCCAAAGCTTGATGAGCTATCAACCGTCCCAGTCCACAGTTTGATTCAGTTCATTAAGAACATCAAACTATTGGACTGATGGGATATCTTGACGGGGATGCGCAATAGATCTTTTAGGTCGCAGTGCTAGGGCTGTTATAGCCCTCACCCTTTTAAATTCAATTCAATCACTGTAAGAACAACTTATCTTTTACGTACTGTGAGCTCTTGGGCAAGAAACAAAACATGTTCCTGCAAATCTAGTCTTTCAGGTAATGCTCCCTGTAAAGCAGATTTGAATAATTTCAAGGGAAAAATTGTTCCGGGGCCGGGTATCGATCCTGGGACCTCTGGTTGAACGTACCAGCGCTCTTACCAACTGAGCTACCCGGGAACTCCACCCGACACCATCTCAACCTTTTCCCTTTATATCCATATAGAGGTCCCGGGATCGATACCCGACCCCGGAACAATTTTTCCCTTGAAATTATTCAAATCTGCTTTACAGGAAGCATTACCTGAAAGACTAGATTTGCATAATATATACGTTACTGTGTACGTTAACAGAAAACCACAATTCCAAGTCACACAGAGATTGTGTGCACTCGATGTGGGTCTCTGGCGTTTCGTCAGCCCACGCGAGTTGTGTGGATATAAAGGGAAAAGGTTGAGACGGTGTCGAGTGGAGTTCCCAGGTAGCTCAGTTGGTAAGAGCGCTGGTATGTTCAACCAGAGCTCCCGGGATCGATACCCGGCCCCGGAACAATTTTTCCCTTGAAATTATTCAAAACATGTTCCTATTCAACACATACGAAACTAACTTACCTGATTGGTACAGTAATACGATCATGAACTCTAACGTACTGCTGTGTGCTTAAGCATCCTCTTGATACAAACAAAAAAAAATATATGCTGTGTAATGCATAGTGGCAAACGATTGCAGTCTGTTTCCTTTTGTCAAAGAGCTTACAGTGGAAGATATGCTTCTCTTACAGTGATGGTAAACATTTGTTCATTTCTCAGAAAATATTAATTTTAGAACCCATGTTTTGTAGGACTTTTATTTCTTGTTTTGATGCATACTACCTTCTCTCTAAATACTGGAACCTTTTTTTCAGAACACCCTGTATTTATTAGTCTGCTCTGAATATATGTGTGCAGTTTGAGGGGAGGTTTCGACATAAGCTCATTAGCGCTTCCCTTGTGAGTATTGGGCGTACTGAAGAGGCAATGTATTCTAAAAATCACATGAACAAATTGGTACTTTATGATTGAAATCCAAAGCACTAAACTTTGAGGCTAGGAAAGACCACCTACTATGCAATCTGTAGATGTCATTCATCAAGTCTCAGAACATACCAATTATCTGGTATCATAAATTCAAGCAGAGGATGCCATCAAAAGGACTGTGTGTAAGCTTCTGAAACTGATAAGGTTTCAGGGCTATTTATTCCGTCTCTTTGATGTGCTCAAAATTACAGCAATTTGCTTCTATTTCTAAGCAGAACAAAAAATAATGGTAGTTCTAACCTTTCTATCACCAATCAGTCAATCCTAAGATCTTCATATCAATTCCCACAGTTTAAATGTTAGATTCAATTAAGTGATTTGGCTTATTGACGATCATTGTACTAATGTTTAATTCTACAAAACAAGCATTCCATTGTATGTTTAATAGGTTTTCTTCTAAAAATATTGGGGAAAATTGTCAGAAAATGAAGTGCTGGATTAATATAGTTCGAAAAATATTACTAAATCATAACAAAATAGGGTGTACATAAATTTGATTTTGGATGAAGTGAGGTAGGCTTCACTGGATGGTAATGATAATTCACTGATGCACTGTAGATACGATATTCAATTCAAAACCGAATTACTATCGGAGTCACTAAGACATTTGTAAATTGCAGAAGATATGATAAATTAATACTATTACACTTCCTGTACTATAATTTATTTCTCCGATAATTATTTTCACATGCAATGAACACTTCTGAAAGTGACAGATATAAAAAATGGCACTACATTTTCAACGAGAAACATGGCTATACTATGTATATCAAGTACTATCATATTTTGTTAATTCTTT
This sequence comes from Periplaneta americana, assembly GCF_040183065.1. Classification (NCBI taxonomy): domain Eukaryota; kingdom Metazoa; phylum Arthropoda; class Insecta; order Blattodea; family Blattidae; genus Periplaneta; species Periplaneta americana. Next base: position 31,660,725 of record NC_091131.1, on the reverse strand, counting down.
CTTTTTTTCATCTTTTAATATACAAGCAGAACATATTTATTAATCATAAAGTCCTTTTAATCTAGCCTTGTCAACTATAATAAAATACATCTATAACTAAACACAATTACATACAGCAGGGATGTCAAATCCTTAAAAAAATAAAATAAAGAAACATAGTAGGGAGTTAGCCAGAAGTGGTGGATGAATGGAAGGATATCCTCATAATTTTTTGTCTCTGCATCACCTTTCTTCTTCAATCAAACCTACTTTCCCCGCTTCCCTATTCCTCGTGCAGTTAGGGGCAACAGACAGTAGGTCACATTCCAGGCACTATCTACTCTGCTGTTGCCATGTTAGTGTGGATTGTACTTCAATCTCAACAAGTGACTGCAATTAATTCTGCCTGTATGGCTGTCAGTTGGGAAATGATACTATAGCAGTAGTGTGAAGTGTTGCCAACCCCAGGGATTTATCCCTAGTTATAGGGAATTTGAGTGCCATCGGGATATAGAGATAATTTATTCTAAATTTCCTTGTTTCTAGGGATCTTTTTATTTTCTCTTTAAAACTAAATCTTTTTTTAATTTCATCTTCTATTTCAGTTTTTATATATTTAAAATATGAGTTAAATATTTTCCTAGAATTATAATTTTTAACAAGAATAAAAAGGTGACTTTTCATTTTTATCTATACCTCATTGCTTCTTCTCTTAGAAAGGTGATTGGATAAGTATATGAGCGTATTATTTTGTTAAGTGAGCTCTTCCCTTTTTCTCTACTGAACGGGGAAACTTATTGGTTGAGTTTATTACTACTCAGACTTTCAGGCGATGTGGATTGAGATTATGGTGAAGTGATGTTGTGATTTGTGACTTCAGCAAATAATATATTTAAGACTAAGTAAGAAAAGGGGTAGATTTGTGTAAATAAGTAGGTCTACTAGGAATCTGCTGACAATTAAATTAATCTTTCCTTTAAAATTAAAGCAAGTAAACCTTCATACATTTAATGACATAGTGTTATGCCAGATGGCAAGTCTTTCAGTGCAAACCCAAAATTATCATAAAAAGTTTTCTTTGTATGAGAAGATGTTAATGTTTCATCATTTCAAAAATTTATAGAGAGGGAAGGGAGATTAGGAATACTCATAAAATAAAAACTTGCAAGTTCTCCTTGATTGATAGTAAATTACGAGGGCTAATGAGTGCAAAAGTATCCCACTTAATTGTGTTCTATTTGTTTTTATAAGTTATGTTAATAAAGATTAGTATTCAATCCTAAGCTGAAATTATATTTTTAAATTAGGGAATTTTTTATTGGAATCTAGGGATAAAATAGGAAGCATTTTAGGCATTTTTAATCTAAACGGGTTGGCAACACTGGTAATGTGTAGAAAAGTAAACAATTGCAGAAGAAAAATGTTTTTTAACGATTTACAGGAAAATAGTACAAAATCCATAACCAAAGAGTGAGAACTATTTTCCACTGTTTACCCACCTCTTCTGCCTAGCTTTATTGCATCATGGTCTTCAAATATTATTAATTAAAAATAAATGTATTCCTTGCTGAATAATGAAATTGCTGTTATTTAGTAATTAATACACACCACTTAAAGCCAATATTTAATAAATTTTATTGAATTTGCGTAAACTAATATTATAGGCCATATGCTTGACATCCCTGATACCGGTACACAGGAAGACACAAGACTCCATACATAACCTGGATTAGCTGTTTTCCGTTAATGCCATGTCACTGTACATTTAACACCTATACATTCTAGCATACGAGGCCTAAACATCAATACAGTAGGCCAT